>NW_011501224.1:50535-50870 GCF_000495115.2 Populus euphratica
ATTTACCACAAATTAAAGGTATCTTATATTATTAGATACGTTATTATAAAACATGTTTTAATTAAGGAGTTATTGATACTTCAAGTGCAAAATGATGATATAAAACCTTGATAAAAATGCACTTTTAAGTATTAATCAGATCACTTGCCTAATCAGACTCATCGCCACCCACCTTTAGTCATATGCTACCCCTTTGCTACAGACGACTAAAACCAGGTCCTTGTCTCCCATAGCCGCCAGATCAAAGAAAGAAGACTAGGAGCATATCTGAGAAGGATGATTAGTACTTAAAAGTGCATTTTTATCATGGTTTTATATCATCATTTTGCACTTGA
>NW_011501224.1:51489-52561 GCF_000495115.2 Populus euphratica
TACTGTTGTTGTTATTGTTGTTTTATAATTGTTGTTTATAATTTGTATAATTAACCTCCCTGTGGTTCGACCCCGGTCTTGCCGGGTTATTTATTACTTCGACACTCCTGCACTTGGGAGAAGACATCAACCTTTTAGTCGTGTCAAAGGAGAAAACAAAAATTAAAATCGACTATCTTGTGTATTTTTCTACTTTTTGCAAGTAATTATTTTTTCACCATCGATGAGGAAAGGAAAAAGGGAGGAAGCTATTCCAAATCCCTTGTTTTTCTTTGATTTTTCTGGCAGTGGCGCGTGAACCCACACGCCTCCACTGTTGCTGCATTCTCAAAAGTCTTCCTCTATAATTCTTGAATATTTAAGGGTCTATTTTGCAATTTCTAAATTATATATTATGTTATTAGATTTGTTGTGAATTTATGGTATTTTGTATCATGTAAAAATAATGTGTGAGTGGAGCATAGTAAAAGTGATGTGTGTGTGTGTGTTTTTGTTTTGTCTTTAATTGCGATTAACTGTGATGCTTGTGTTTTGGACAAAAAAATATAAAAAATGTTTTCTTGTGTTTTGTATATGATTAACACCCTAACATGTTTTGAATGTTTTTTTATATTAAAAAACAAATATTTGAAGTTTTAAAAATGTGTTTTCGTATGAATTTCTTAAACAAAAATTATTGTTTTGCATTCTGGATTTTACAATATGTTTGTAAAACTCTAAAGGGTATTGGCCAATATTTCAAAAAAATACAAAAATTTATTTTGGGGGGAATTCATCTATTATTCACCATTAACATTTGGATAAAGAAATCCCAAATGAATGAATATTCAAAATATTATTGAGAATAACTTTTTATTATTCACTGTTAATATTTAAATAAAGAAACCCTCAATGATAAATATTCAAAATAATTTTCTAGGAATAATAAGTTATCACACATGCTTGAAAGAAGTCTTGATTATAATTGAGGACATTTCAATTTTTGACTCCACGGTTGATGAACTCTGAGAATATGAAACATTAAGGCAAAAATAGGCTTTTAAAGTGCCTTGAATTTCTTTAGATTTTTAAA
>NW_011501227.1:0-34122 GCF_000495115.2 Populus euphratica
AGTCACTTTAACAAAAGAGCTCATTTACTCTGTCATCCCAGTAACAACAATTTTGAATATGCTTTATGAAATAGAAAACACAATTAGTTATTTTTTTTGTCAACTACTACTCTCTCTCCCCAACCAAAATGAGACATTGTCCTCAATGTCCTAACGTAGAAAGATGAAGTATAGAAGACATCACCTGAAATAACAAACACTAACAAACCTGGAACACACTTAAACAAATATAAGAAACAACAAAACACATTAATAAAACCAAAAGACACAAAGATTTATAAATGAAGACTCAAATCCAATCTAAGCTTTTTACAGGTTTCCGTAGATAATCAATTTATACGACTCACGGAGGGATCAATTACAAGAATAAAAGATTATAGTTGATCAATTAGTTGTTTAGTAGTAGCAGTAGAGATTGTGATTTGTCATGCTAAAGATGTTAGAAATTCTTGTTCTACAACATAATCAAGAAACGACAACAACTTATTATAATAACAAACATTTAATAGACCTATGGGTTTATGGTGAATGTACAGTTAAGCCCAAGAGGAAATATAAAAGATCTCTTCCAATGTGTCCAGACCACCTCGTAAGGCAATGAAGGCATCAGTATGATTGAACATTGCATTCATTCAAGCAGAAATTGTGGAGACTTGTAGTTCCTCTCCAATTGTTTTTCCAATGATGTCCCCTTATGCTAAAGTGATACGACCAAAAGATTGATGTCATCTCCCAAGTGAAGGAGTGTCGAAGTAATAAATAACTCAGCAAAACTGGGTCAAACCACAGGGAGGTTAATTTTATAAATTATAAACAACAATAATATAACAATAACAACAATAATAATAGTAATAATACTGATAACACTACTAATAATAATAATAGTAATAATAATAGTAATAAAGAAGAAGAAGAAGGAGTTGATGAGAACTTTGAGATGGAAGATTAACGTAAGGATTAAACAATAACAACAACAAATGTCAAGGTTAGAGAATCCATTAATGGTATGTTAAACAAGTATATCATAAACTCTTATTATTCAATTGGAAACCACACACGAAGGAGGTTCCAATGAGATTATAAATTGTTAACATGATTACATTAGTTATCTTATCCGATTAATGCTAATACTTGTAAATCTCATCAGACATTCATGATTATAACTTATGTTAACTGACACGATTAAAAGATTGATATTTTCTTCCAAATGCAGGAGTTTCCATAGCTTAGGTGTCAGTTATACCATATAGTATGGGCTATGAGAGTGTCAAGTATTTGTTGTACCAAGTGTTATACAACATAAATCTAAATTAGTCATTTAACAAGCAAAGTATTAAAGAGTGAACAAGATAACAAATACAAAACATGTTAGTATCAAACATTAAAGTCCATATTAAGTTTACATTATATTTATTCTTACACTATTAGTATAATCTTTTCATATTGACATAACAAACTTACCTAAACATAATGAAAGATAGAAAAATAAATAAACAAAATAAGAACATAAATAAGATAAAAGTTAACTAAGTAAAGGAAAGGAATTGAAAGGCATAAACTTGATATTAATAAAAGCAAAACTTAAGCATTACAAAAATACAAAGAGAGAAAGTAAGAGCATGATCTTGATCTGGAAACCAAAATGCCTAAATGCATGGCAAATGCCTCCTTTTATAGGCCAAATTGGAAACTATTGATTTGATGACTAATTGATGAGTGGGTGGCCAACTCTTGACTTGGTGACAATTCTTGTCTTCTCTTGTCTACCCAAAACGTCACTGATAATGTGAGAACTAGAATCACTTGAAAACATGAAAGGTGTAGGAAATTATCTCACCTTTCTAAGAAAAAAATGGAGGTCATTTGGACTTCTAGAACTCCAGATATGGGCCAAACACTAAACAGTGTGGGGGCTGGAGGATAGATTTGAACTTCTTTGTTGTTGCTACAATTTGGACTTGAAAATGACCTTTTTAAATCTTCGGATCCATATGAAAGTTATAGGCCTATGTCTTACCTTTCTATCAATACAAAATAAACCTAAATCTGAGTTCTATAGCTCCAGATATGTCCCAATTACCAAATAGTGTTACGGTTTGGACTACACCAACATCTATTTTCTAAGTTTAGCCATCTTCTGTCCTTTCAATTTCAATTCTTTAATTCATCAGTCAATCCTTTTATTTATGTGATAGGTCTGCATTTAAAATGAACATTTACCATAAATTAAAGATATCTTATATTATTAGATATAATAGTATAAAACATGTTTTAGTTAAGGAGTTATTGATATTTCAAGTGCAAAATGATGATATAAAACCTTGATAAAAATACACTTTTAAGTACTAATCACACCCCCCAACTAGCTTATTAGTAGTCCCTAATAATCAAATCGTTAAAATAGAAAACGTTTTTGAAAATTCCATAAAGCAAGGTATTCATCATTCCACTACCATTAATCTATCTGGATAAACAAACTCATTAAATTTATATATCTACTCAATACCTCTTAAACAAAATATTAATAAACTTTCATTTTGTGCTCAATATATCAACACATAGTTATGGGGCTTTTCTTGGAAGAAAACAAAATTCTTGTTCTAATGTTTAAGGTTTACTTCATTGGGTTAAGATTTTTTTTATTCTTGTTTTTTTAAAAAAATATATATACATATAACTTAACATACAATGCATCTTTAACCCATATAATGATCTTTCGACTAATGACTCCCAAACCAGTTGGTCTTGAGGCATTAGGTGTTAAGACACCCTTGCGAGCTTAGTAACTCAGGTTGTAGATACTGATACATAGATAGTGCAATGTTTGATTCCCTTAAGCTTTTCTCCTCAACCCATGTAATAAGCATTGGGCCAATAGCTCTCGAGTCAGTTGACTTTAGGGTATTAAGTGTTAAAACACTCCTTTAGGCTTAATTGCTTATGTTATGGAGGCTATGAAACCAAACTTATCTACATATTTATTATCATTTTATTTTTTTTGCTTTTTTTTTTGCAAATTATATACTATCCATTTCCCTTAGTTGTTACTTTTTTTTTGGTAAGTTGACGTATGTATTAAAAAAAACGATACAAAGATTATAAGGGGCATACTCTAGATTTACAATGAGAACAGAAATGTAAAACAACAAATGGCTACAGGCTAGCCACCGAATAGAAAACTCAAGACCTAACTAGATTTGTTAGGGAAACCAATACAACCAGCTAAATATCAAATGAAGAATCTATGTTATTAACCATCCAAGCTCATTGGATCCTTTTGTTTTCATCTGTTGGTAGAACGTTCCTCATCAAATCAAGCTTGTCACGGATGATACATTCGATTTGATGAAAGACCAAATTCTGAGTTTTAGATATTCTAGCAACGGTCCCTTAGTTGTTACCTTTAACAAAAGAACATAAATAATATAATAATCCAATATACAACCCACAATCATATGTTAAAGTGTGTATATGAAAATAAAGGTTTAAGAATACATGTTAAATGAGTATATGAGTAGAATTAAGTGATAAGAATACGAGAGTTTATATACCTGAATATTTCAAAAAGTATTATGACTTTGTTAAGAATGGTTACTAAGATATGTCTCAAGAGTCACTTTAACAGAAGAGCTTATTTACTCTACCATCCTAGTAATAACAATTTTGCATATGCTTTATGAAATAGAAAACACAATTAGTTAAATTTTTTTTTGTCAACTTCTACCCTCTCCCCTCAACCAAAACGAGACATTGTCCTCAATGTCCTAAAGCAAAAAGATAGAGTATAGAAGACATCACCTGAAATAACGAACACTAACAAACCTGAAACACACTTAAACAAATATAAGAAACAACACAAAACAATAATAAAACCAAAAGACACAAAGATTCACAAATGAAGACTTAAATCCAATCTAAGCTTTTTACTGCTTTCCTTAGATGACCAATTTATACGACTCATGGAGGGATCAATTACAAGAATGAAAGATTGTAGTTGGTTAATCAGTTGTTTAGTAGCAGCAGTAGAGATTATGATTTGTCGTGCAGAAGATGTTAGGAATTCCTGTTCCACAACGTGATCAAGAAAAGACAACAACTTATCATAATATGCAGTTGGGCCCAAGAGAAAATATAAATGATCTTTTCCAATGTGCCCAGACCACCTAGTAAGGCAATGAAGGCATTAGCATGGTTAAACATTGCATTCATTCGAGCAGACATTGTAGATACCTGTAGTTCCTCTCTAATTGTTTTTCCTATGATATCCCTTTGTGCTAAAGCTTCAGGGATGACCCCCAAAACTTGACTACTTCCTAAAAATACAGCTATTGACACATCTCTCATTAACCCAAGACTGCCTCTTCCATATACTAATTGAATCTTTCTCTTAGCTAAAACCAGACCAAGATGATTTGCTGATTCTAAAAACTCATTTTCTTTCCCAGGATTAGATCCACCAAAAACACAAACATTTCTTATGTGATGACCCAAGAAACTTGTCATTTCTGCACACTTCTATATTTGTTGAATGTATGGGTTGAGTGGAAATGAAAGCAAGGAAGAGAGGATTTTATAGATGAGAAATTAAAAAGGCAATCATACAACCTATATATAGGCCAGCTGGAGTTTCACTCACACATACTCTCTCTCTCTCTCTTTTTATTTATTTATTTATTGATTTTTGAAAAAACATGTATATGTATAGGTAGTTGTGATTGTGACTCACATCTTCCTTTGATTTTACATTCAAGAACGGCTTCAACACCCTCTATGGGTCGGGGGTAGGCTTCCTATCTAGTTTTCTTAAAAACTAGCAAACAAGGTCTTTCTTAGTCAGATTCTTAAGACTATATCAAGAATCTTCTTTATGGAAATGGGGTCATAAATCATGAAATGTACAATGCACATCTCCACTTTGATGAGACTTAAGAGTCAATAGAAGATTATCTAAAGACTCTGTGTTTTGAAATAAATCCCACTTTTTGATAATTTTCACAGGTTTTGCAGCATGCATGTGAATAAAATCCACTCTGTGTTTTCTTTGATGAGAAATGACTCCCACATGCCTTAGAGTGATAAAATTTAATGACACTACTTACCTTATTATCAGGAATGCAACCTTGAAATATTTGATCAGGACAATATTTGAATAAGTTAGGATTATCCCAATAAAAGTTTTACACATCGCTCAAAAACTTTCTTTTGTTTTGGTTATCCAAATAAATTAGCAAAAATCTTGAAGTAAAATAATTGATATTTTTAACAAACCAAGACATGGAACAAAGAGAAAGTAAAGATTCAACAAGAAAGTAATCATTGATTAGTGTGATGTCAAGTGTCGAATCTGTTGTCACTTTTGGTAAAAGATCTACATCAACACTTTTCGGTGCCTTTTTCATCCTTGATTTCTTCCTGATTGGTCATAGTATGAGGAAATGGAAGTGCTGGTTAGGAATCAGTCTTTTCTTTGCAATGTTCAGATTCAACTCTTTCCTTACCCTTAGAGATTGACTCATCATCTTTCTCATAAAGTTCAAGAATTGGTTTCTGAATAACCTTATCACTACGAAGAGTGATGTGTTGCCTTCCAGAACTACTTGTATTTGCATTGTATTGCCCCTTAGGATCTTGCTATGGTTAAGATGGAAACTTACCTTTCTCTTGAAAACTAAGAGCAGATGTGAATTTTACAAAAGTATCTTAAAAATCTGTAATTCTTTGAGCAAGTTAAGTGTTGATTGTCTCTTGCTTTTCAATGAATGCATCCAAAGTTTCCTCAAAATTTCTTTTAGGAGGTGGAGCATAAGGAGGTGCATATCCATAAGAATTTTGGAAATTATGGTGTGCTTGAAACAGTGATTGTGAAGTTTGTTCATCACTCTTCCAACTGAAATTTGGGTGATTTGTCCAACCAGGGTTGTATGTTTATGAGTATGGGTTATGATTGGCCCTTTAAAAATTGTTTAAAGCATGGGCTTGTTTATGGCGCAAAATTCCTTAAAAGAAGGCAAGGTTGGATAGTCATTGGTCGAGTGTTCATTTATTTCACATATTTGACACAAATGTTTTCAACATATTTTAATTGACTACTCTTTTTCAATTCTAGTGCCTCGACTTTTCTAGCTAAAGATGCAAACTTGACTTGGAGGTCATGATTTTCCCTTAGGTTGTACATACCTCCATTAAATGTATGAGGTTGAGTTTTACTTGGTGCCTAATAAGTATCTACAATGTCCTAATTTTGAGCATTTTCAACTAACAAGTTTAAGTACTCCATTGCTTCATTAGGATCTTTATCTTCAAAGGTTCTATTACATATTAATTCAACCATTTGCATATCTCTAGGTGTTAACCCTTCATAAAAATATGAAACCAATCTTCATGTTTCAAAACCATGATGAGGGCAAGTATTAAGCAATTCTCGATACCTATCCTAACATTGGAAAAATGTTCTCCTAGTTTTTTAGTGAAAACGCTGATTTGTCTTTTGAAAGAGTTTGTTCTGTGAGATAGGAAGAACTTCTTTAAAAAACTATTGTTGCATTTCATCCCAAGCACGAATGGATCCAGGTCTGAAATTTTGTAGCCATGTTTTAGTTTTATCTTTTAATGAAAAAGGAAAAAGCTTTAATCTAATGGTGTTCATGCTATAATTTAAGTTATTATAGGTGTTACAGACCTCCTCAAATTCCCTTAAATCAAGTTCCCTTCATAGCTCAGGTGTCGGTTATACCATACAATATGGGCTATGAAAGTGCTAAGCATTTGATATACCAAGTGTTATATAACATAAATCTAGATTAGTCATTTAATAAGCAAAGTATTAAAGAGTGAACAAGATTAAAGTCCATGTTTAGTTTACACTATACTTATTCTTACACCATTAGTATAACCTTTTCACCTTAATATAATAAACTTAATTAAACATAATGAAAGAAAAAAATAAATAAACAAAATAAGAAAATAAATAAGATAAAAGTTAACTAAGTAAAGGAAAGGAATTGAATGACATAAACAAGATATTAATGAATAAAACTTAAGCATTACAAAAATACAAAGAGAGAAACCAAGAGCATGATCTTAATCTGGAGACCAAGATACCTAAATGCATGGGAAATGGTTCCTTTTATAGGTTAAAATTAGAAGCTATTGATTTGATGACTAATTGATGAGTGGGTGGCCAACTCTTGACTTGGTGACAATCTTTATCTTCTCTTGTCTGCCTAAAACATCATTGATAACATCAGAATTGGAACCACTTGAAAACATAAAATTGTAGGAAATTGTCTTAGCTTTCCAGAAAAAGAAACATAGAGGTCATTTGGATTTCTAGAACATTTGATATGCGTCAAATACTAAATAGTGCTAGGCTACAAGACAGAGTTAGACTTCTTCATTGTTGTTACAATTTGGACTTGAAAATGGTCTTTTCAAATTTTGGGCTCTCTAAAAGTTATAGGCCTATGTCTTACCTTTCTATCCATATAAAATAGACCTAAATCCGAGATCTACAACTCTAGATATCACATAATTATCAAACAGTGTTCTGATTTGGACTACACCGGCATTTCTTTTCTAAGTTTGACTATCTCTTTGTCCTTTCAATTTTAGTTCTTAAACTCATCAATCAATTCTTTCATTTATGTGATAGGCTTGCATTTAAAATGAACATTTACCACAAATTAAAGGTATCTTATATTATTATATATGTTATTATAAAACATTCTTTGGTTAAAGAGTTATTGATACTTCAATTGCAAAATGATGATAGAAAACCTTGATAAAAATGCACTTCAAGTACTAATCATAAAGCTTTGGGGACACCCCCAAAACTTGACTACCTCTTAAAATTACAACTATTGACACACCTTTCATTAACCCAAGACTATGTCCTCCATACACTAAATGAATCTTTCTCTGAGCTAGTACCTGACTGATTGTGCATCAAAAGTGTCATTAAGTCTCTTGTTTTACATATGTATTTATTGTTTTTATTTGGTTGTTTTTATAATAATTGATGTGTTTTTTAGTAATGAAGTTTGTTTTAATGTTTCGATAGGTTTTTGGAGCTTAAATGAATTAATTCAGAAAATTCAATGTCGGAATTCAGAACAAAGAATTGAATAGACATTTAGTTGAAGATTGAAGCAAATCTTAGTTCAAATAAGTGCTCCAATTTATCCCAAAAATCAATTCTATTCCAATTCTAGAAAAGAATATCATATGATTTATTTCAAGCCCAAACTTGCCTTATGTTGTGTGCAAACTTCAACCATTAAACACTCAAGGTTTCAATGTCAATCTTAGCCCAAATAATAAGTACATTTGTATACTTATTTGATGCTCAAATTCAGCCCAAAATCAGCCCCAAATCAGCCCTAAATCAACCCCAAATCAACCTTCAAATCAACCCAAACACAATCCATGATCTTACATGTCCACACAACAAATAACAAAGTAGTTGTAAAGCTGTCTTGATTTGATTTTTCAGAACATCTTTCGGTGTTTTGCCCATAACTTTTGACTCAGGTATCCAAATGAGCTGTTCTTTAATGATCTAGAACGGTGACAGAATTGTATATAAATATGTCTCTAATAGACTTCTCGAAAAAACGCTTCTAAGAGGGTCAGATTACTGTCCAAAGTTAGAGTTAGATTTGTGTCCGAATTTTTTCTGAAATTGTATTGTGTTCTTCTTTATAGATTTCGGTTCTTTAGTTTGTAAAACTTATTATTTCAGTTGGATTCAAGTTCTTTCATGTTTATTGAAGTGTTCTTATATATAATCATGGTTGGCTAAACTCTTTCTTGGATCCAAATCAAGGATAATGGTGATTGAGGTGAGTTCTTTAGGATATGAATGAATCTTATTGTTTATCTTCTTATTTTCTTCATGAATGATTTATTATTGTAAAGAAATTTTAGAAATCATTTAGGTAATGTTATAATCTTGAATTTTTATGCACAAACTTTAGTTTTGGTATAGAGATTGCTTGATTCAATGTCTTACTTAATATGAAAGTACTTGTTCATTCTTAAGTAATAATCAATCTTTATCTTTCTAATCTTCATTGTAATATCTTCCGATCTAACATCACCATCGTTGATATTAGGTTGAGTTATCTTATATATGTTGAAGAAATCACCAATACATCACCATTAAAATTGATTTGGACCAAGACTTACTTTTTCTTGTCATTTAAAAACTATTTACACTTTTTCATCTTTGAAAACAAATCCATCAATTATTTTCAACCAAGTTATTGTTAATTTACTTTCTCTTGAGTTTTTTTTGTTACCTACCTTAATTTCTAGATCTAGCTCTCTGTGGATATGACCTCGATCTTACCGAGTTAATTGCTACATCGCACACTCGTGCACTTGCGAGTTAAAACAAGCCGATCATAAAAAGTGGTCAAGCACTGACCAAGATGATTTGCTGATTCTAAAAACTCCTTTTCTTTTCCAGAACTAGATCTACCAAAAACAAAAACATTTCTTATGTGAGGATCTGAGGAACTTGTCATTTCTACATGCTTCTATATTTGTTGAATGTATAGGTTGTGTAGAAATGAAAGGAAGGAAGAGAGGATTTTATAGATGAGAAATTGAATAGGTAATTATACCGCCTATATGTACGTCACTAGAGTCTCTCTTACAACACACACACACTCTCTCTTTATTTATTTATGAAAAAGCATGTGTATGTACAGGTAGTTGTGATTGTGGCTCACATCTTCCCTTGGTTTTACTTCCAAGAATGACTTAAACGCTCTCTATGGGTCGGGGATAGGCTTCCTATCCAGTTTTTCTTAAAAACTAGCAAACAAGGTCTTTTTTAGTCAGATTCCCAAGACTATATCAAGAATCTTCTTTATGGAAATGGGGTCATAAATCATGAAATGCACAATGCACATCTCCACTATAATGAGACTTAAAAGTTAATAAAAGATTATCTAAAGACTCTTTGTGTTTTGAAATAAATCCTACCTTTTGACAATTTTCACAGGTTTTGCAGGATGCATGTGAATCCTTGAACATAATGGGCCAATAAAATCCACTTTGTAAGATTTTTGAAGTTGTTTTATTTGATGAGAAATGACTCCCACATGCCTTAGAGTGATAAAATTTAAAACACTACTTACCTCATTGTCAGGAATGTAACTTTGAAATATTTGATCATGATAATATTTGAATAAGTAAGGGTCATCCCAATAAAAGTTTTGCACGTCGTTCAAAATTTTTTTATTTTTGGTCATCTGAATGTGTTGGCAAAAATCTTGAAGCAAGAAAATCGATATTTTTAGCAAACTAAGGCATTGAACTAAGAGAAAGTAAAGATTCAACAAGAAAGTAATCATCAATTGGTGTGATGTTGGATGTTGAATCTATTGTCAATTTTGACAAATGATCCATGATATCATTTCCGATGCCTTTTTCATCGTCGATTTCTTCCTATTTGAAAGTCTCAAAAATTTCACAATCGTGATTAACTGCCTTTTGTTTGGTCATGGCATGAGAAAATAAAAGTACTGGTGGGGAATTAGTCTTTTCCGTGCAATATTCAGATTCAACCCCTTCTTTACCTTTAGAGATTGACTCATTATCTTTCTTATAAGGTTCAATAGTAGGTTTTTCAATAACCTTACCACTGCGAAGAGTGATGACTGATTTGACTTGATCTATATGTTGACTTCCAAAACTATTTGCATTTATATTGTATTGCCCCTTGGGATTTTACTGTGGTTGAGATGGAAACTTACCTTTATCTTGAAAATAGAGATCAAATGTGAATTTTACAAGAGTATCTTTAAAATCTATTATGCTTTGTGGCACGACCAAAAGATTGATGTCTTCTTCCAAGTGCAAGAGTGTCGAAGTAATAAATAACCCGGCAAGACCGGGGTCGAACCATAGAGATGTTAATTGTATAAATTATAGATAATAATAATATAACAACCACAATAATAACAACGATAGTAACAACAACAACAACAACAACAACAATAATAATAATAATAATAATAATAAAGAAGAAGTTGATGAACTTTGAGATGAAAGATTAACGTAAGGATTAAACAATGATAACAATAAATGTCAATGTTAGAGGATCCACTAATGGTATGTCAAACAAGTATAGTATAGACTTTTATTATTCAATTGAAAGCCACACACGAAGGAGGTTCCAATCAGATTATAAATTGTTAATATGATTACATTAGTTATCTTATTTGATGCTAATACTTGAAAATCACGTTAGGCATTCATGATTATAACTTATAATAACAATAACTCAAGTTCCTCTCATAGCTCAGGTGTCTGTTATACTATACAATATGGGCTATGAAAATGCCACGCATTTGTTGTACCAAGTGTTATACAACTAAATCTAGTGTAGTCATTTAACAAACAAAGTATTAAAGAGTGAACAAGATAACAAATACAAAACATGTTAGTATTAAACATTAAAGTCTATATTAAGTTTACACTATACGTATTCTTATACCATTAGTGTAACATTTTCACCTTGACATAATAAACTTAGCTAAACATAATGAAAGAAAGAAAAATAAATAAACAAAATAAGAACATAAATAAGATAAAAGTTAACTAAGTAAAGGAAAGGAATTGAAAGGCACAAACTTGATATTAATGAAAGCAAAACATAAGCATTACAAATATACAAAGAGAGAAAGCAAGAGCATGATCTTGATCTGGAAACCAAGATGCCTAAATGCCTCCTTTTATAAGCCAAAATTAGGAACTATTGATTTGATCACTAATTGATAAGTAGGTGGCCAACTCGTAACTTCTTGACAATCCTTATCTTCTCTTGTCTACCCAAAACGTCACTGATAACATTAGAATTGGAGCCACTTGAAACATGAAAGTTGTAGAAATTGTCTCAGCTTTCCAAGCAAAAAAAAATATAGGTCATTTAGACTTCTAGAACTCTAGATATGGGTCAAACACTGAACAATGCGGGGGTTAGAGGACATATTGGAACTTCTTTGTTGTTGCTACAATTTGGACTTGAAAATGGCCTTTTTAAATCTTGGGCTCTATATGAAAGTTGTAGGCCTATGTCTTACCTTTCCTTCATATAAAGTAGACCTAAATTCAAGATCTACAGCTCTAAATATGACCCAATTACCGAACAATGTTCTGGTTTGGACTGCACCAACATCTCTTTTCTAAGTTTGGCCATCTCTTTGTCCTTTTAATTTCAGTTCTTAAATTTGTCAATCAATTCTTTCATTTATGTGATAGGCTTGCATTTAAAATAAACATTTACCATAAATTAAAGGTATCTTATATTGTTAGATATGTTATTATAAAACATGTTTTAGTTAAGGAGTTATTGATACTTTAAGTGCAAAATGATGATATAAAACCTTGATAAAAATGCACTTTTAAGTACTAATCACACCCCCCAACTAGCTTATTACTAGTCCCTAGTAATCAAAGTGTTAAAATAGAAAAACAATTTGCAAATTCCACAAACCAAGGTATTTATCATTCAACTTTCATTAATCTATCCCGATAAACAAACTCATTAAATTTATATATCTGCTCAAAACCTCTTAAACAAGATATTAATAAACCTTCCTTGCGTGCTCAATATATCAACGCATAGTTATGGGTCTTTACTTGGAAGAAAATAATTGTTTTGTTCTAATGTTTAATGTTAACTTCCTTAGGTTGAGATTTTTTTTTGTTTTTTTTTAAATATATATACATGTAACATAAAACACAATACATCTTTAACCCATGTAACGAGCTTTCAGCTAATGACTCCCACACTAGTTGATCTTAAGGCATTAGGTGTTGAGACACCCCTTCGAGCTTAGTAACCTGGGTTGCAGATACTGACATGTAGATAGTGCAATGTTCACAGGTTTGATAATCTTCACAGGTTTTGTGGAATGCATGTGATTCCTTGAATATGGTGGACTAGTAAAATCCACGTTGTAAAATTTCTACAGTCCTCTTTTTTTACAAGAAATGATTTCCCACATGCTTTAGAGTGATGAAATTTAATGACATAACTTACCTCATTGTTGGGAATGCATCTTTGAAATATTTGATCAGGACAATAATTAAATAAATAAGGGTCATCCCAATACAATTTTTGCACATGAATCAGAAATTTTCTTTTATCTTTGGTACTCTAATGAGCTAGCAAAAATCTTGAAGTAAGAAAATTGATATTTTTAGCAAACCAAGGCATTGAACAAAGAGAAAGTAGAGATTCATCAGGAAAGTAATCATCGATTGGTGTGATGTCGAGCATTTAATCTGTTGTCACTTTTGATAAAAGTGCCGCATCAATATTTTTGGTGCGTTTTTCATCCTCGATTTCTTCATGATTGGCCATGGTATGAGGAAATGGAAGTGATGGCAGGAAATTAGTCTTTTCTTTGCAATGTTCAGATTCAACCCCTTCCTTACCCTTAGAGATTGACTCATCATCTCTCTCACAAAGTTCAAGAATTTGTTTTTGAATAACCTTACACTACGAAGAGTGATGACTGATTTGACTTGATCCATGTGTTGACTTACAAAACTACTTGCATTTGTATTTTATTGCCCCTTGAGATTTTCCTGTGATTGAGATGAAAACTTACCTTTTTCTTGACAACTAAAAGCAGATGTGAATTTTGCAAGAGTATCTTTAAAATTTGTTATGCTTTGAGCAAGTTGAGTGTTGATTATCTCTTGCTTTTCAATAAATGCATACATGTTAGTACTACCTGTGAACATAAATCAAGATTAGTCATTTAACAAGCAAACTATTAAAAAGTGAACAAGATAACAAATACAAAACATGTTAGTACTAAACATTAAAGTCCATATTAAGTTTACATTATACTTATTCTTACACCATTAGTGTAACCTTTTCACCTTGACATAACAAACTTAGCTAGACATAATGAAAGAAAGAAAAATAAAAAAACAAAACAAGAACATAAATAAGATAAAAGTTAACAGAGTAAATGAAAGGCATAAACATTACAAAAAATACAAAGAGAGAAAAGAAGAGCATGATCTTGATCTGGAAACCAAGATGCCTAAATGCATGACAAATTGGGAACTATTGATTTGATGACTAATTGATAAGTGGGTGGCCAACTTTTGACTTGGTGACAATCCTTATCTTCTCTTGTCTGCCCAAAACGTCATTGATAACGTCAAAATTGGAGCCAGTTGCAAACATGAAAGTTGTAGGCAATTGTCTCAGCTTTCTTGTGTAAAAAATTCAGATCTTCTTTTGTCTACCCAAAACGTTATTGATAAAGTCAAAATTGGAGCCACTTGAAAACATGAAAGTTGTCGGAAATTGTCTTATATTTTTATGTAAAACATTCAGGTCATTTGGACCTCTATAACTCCAGATATGGGTCAAACACTGAACAATGCTCAGGCTGGAGGACAGATTCGAACTTCTTTATTGTTGTTACAATATAGACTTGAAAATGGTCTTTCTAAGTCTTGAGCTCCATATGAAAGTTGTAGGCCTATGTCTTACCTTTCCATCCATATAAAGTAGACCTAAATATGAGATTTACAACTCCAGATATGACCCAATTACCGAATAATGTTCTGATTTGGATTGCACCGACATCTCTTTTTTAAGTTTGGCCATCTCTTTGTCCTTTCAATTTTAGTTCTTAAATTCATCAATCAATCCTTTTATTTATGTGATAGACCTATATTTAAAATAAACATTTACCACAAATTAAAGGTATCTTATATTATTAGATATATTATTATACAACATGCTTTAGTTAAGGAGTTATTGGTACTTCAAATGCAAAATGATGATATAAAGCCTTGATAAAAATGCACTTTTAAGTAGTAATTCGTGCACTTGTTCTTGTGGGATTCATGTGGTCTTTAGGTGTTCTAACACGGTTATTCTCATTATGAAGTGATTGATTATCTTTTTCGGCCATATTTTCTGAAAATGACGAGGATTCCCTACAAAGTCTACCATTTAATGTACATGACCACGCTCTCATACATGTATAGAAATAGAATAAAAGAAAGAAGAAAACAAAAGAATAAGAAAGAAAACAAAAACAAAAAAACAAAGTTATATACAAGAAAAGTGAAAAGAGAAAATAAAATAAATACTAAAAATTATACAAGAACTTACCTCCCCGACAACGACGCCAAAATCTTGGCATGACCAAAAGATTGATGTCTTCTCCCAAGTGCAAGAGTGTCGAAGTAATAAATAACCCAGCAAGATTAGGGTCAAACCACATGGAGGTTAATTGTATAAATTATAGATAACAATAATACAACAACAACAACAACAACAACAACAACAATAATAATAATAAAAATAGTTGTAGTAGTAGTAGTAATGATGATGATAATAATAATAATAATAACGAAGAAGAAGAAGAAGAAGTTGATGAGAATTTTGAGATGGAAGATTAATGTAAGGATTAAACAATGATAACAATAAATGTTAAGGCTAGAGGATCTACTAATGGTATGTCAAACAAGTATAGTATAAACTCTTATTATTCAATTGGAAACCGCACACGAAAGAGGTTCCAATCAGATTATAAATTGTTAACATGATTACATTAGTTATCTTATTTGATGTTAATACTTGTAAATCTAGTCAGGCATTCATGATTATTATAACTTATGTTAACAACAAATCAAGTTCCTTTCATAGCTTAGTTGTTGGTTATACCATATAGTATGGATTATGACAGTGCCAAGCATTTGTTGTACCAAGTGTTATATAACATAAATCTAGATTAGTCATTTAACAAGCAAAGTATTAAAGAGTGAACAAGATAACAAATACAAAACATGTTAGGATCAAACAGTAAAGTCCATATTAAGTTTACATTATACTTATACTTACACCATTAGTGCAACCTTTTCACCTTGACATAATAAACTTAGCTAAACAGAATGCAAGAAAGAAAAATAAATAAACAAAATAAGAACATAAATAAGATAAAAGTTAACTAAGTAAAGGAAAGGAATTGAAAGGCATAAACTTGATATTAATAAAAGCAAAACTTAAGCATTACAAAAATACAAAGAGAGAAAGCAAGAGCATAATCTTGATTTGGAAACCAAGATGCTTAAATGCATGGCAAATGCCTCCTTTTATAGGCCAAAATTGGGAACTATTGATTTGATGACTAATTCATAAGTGGGTGGCCAACTCTTGACTTGGTGACAATCCTTATCTTCTCTTGTCTTCCCAAAATGTCATTGATAACGTTAGAATTAAAACCACTTGAAAACATGAAAGTTGTAGAAAATTATCGTAGCTTTACGGAAAAACAAATAGAGGTCATTTCAACTTCTAGAACTCTAGATATGGGTCAAACACTGAACAGTGCGTGAGCTATAGGATGAATTCGAACTTCTTTGTTGTTGCTACAATTTGGACTTGAAAATAGCCTTTTTAAATCTTAGGCTCCATATGAAAGTTATAGTCCCATGTCTTACTTTTCCATCCATATAAAGTGACCTAAATCCGAGATCTACAATATGACCCAATTACCGAATAGTGTTCCGGTTTGGACTGCACTAACATCTCTTTTCTAAGTTTGGCCATCTCTTTGTCATTTTAATTTCAGTTCTTAAATTCATCAATCAATCCTTTCATTTATATGATAGGCCTGCATTTAAAATGAACATTTACCACAAATTAAAGGTATCTTATATTATTAGATATGTTATTATAAAACATGTTTTAGTTAAAGAGTTATTGATACTTGAAGTGCAAAATAATGATAAAAAACTTGATAAAAATCCACTTTTAAGTACTAATCACTTTGAGCAAGTTAAGTGTTGATTGTCTCTTACTTTTCAATAAATGCATACAAAGTTTCTTAAAATTTCTTGTAGGAGGTGGAGCATAAGGAGGTGCATATCCATGAGAATTTTGGAAATTATGGTGTGCTTGAAACTATGGTTATGAAGTTTGTACATTGTCCCTCTTCCAATTAAAATTTGGGTGATTTTTCTAACCAGGTTTTATGTGTACAAGTATGGGTTATGATTTGGCCTTTAGAAACTGTTTAAAGCATGGGCTTGTTCATGGAGACATTCCTTAAAAGAAGGCAAGGTTGGACAATCATTGGTTGATTATTCATTTGTTTCACACATTTAACATGCAATGTCTTGAATAGATTTTAATTGACTACTCTTTTTTAATTCTAGTGCCTTGACTTTTCTAGCCAAAGATGCAAAGTTGGCTTGGAGGTCATGATCTTCCCTAAGGTTATACATACCTTTATTAGATATATAAGGTTGGATTTTACTAAGAGTCTTATACGTGTTGTAGTGTCCCAAGTTTGAGCATTTTCAACTAACAAGTCTAAGTACTCCATTGCTTCATCAGGGTCTTTATCTTTAAAAGTTTCATTGCACATCAATTCAACCATTTGTCTATCTTTAGGTGTTAACCCTTCATAAAAATGTGAAACCAATCTTGATGTTTCAAAACCATGATGAGGGCAAGTATTAAGTAAGTCTCGATACCTATCCCAAAATTGATAAAATGTTTCTCTTGGTTTTTGAGTGAAAGTGGTTATTTGTCTTTTGAAAGAGTTTGTTATATGAGAAGAGAAAAAGTTCTTTAAAAACTATTGTTGTATTCATCCCAAGCACGAATGGATCCTAGTCTCAAATTTTATAACCATGTTGTAGCTATATTTTTTAATGAACAAGAAAAAAGCTTTAATCTGATGGTATTCATGCTACAATTTGAGTCATTATACGTGTTGCAGACCTTCTTAAATTTCCTTAAATACAAGTATGGATTTTCGAAATCTAAGCTATGAAAAGAAGGTAAAAGTTGAATAATGTCAGGCTTAAAATTAAAATAAGATGCATCAGGAGGGAAAATTATGCATGATGGTGCACTTGTTCTTGTGGGATTCATGTGGTCTCTAAGTATTCTAACACGGTTATTCTTATTATGAAGTGATTGATTATCTTATTCGGCTATATTCTCTGAAAATGATGAGGATACCCTACAAAGTCTACCACTTAATATATGTACCATTCTTTCATTCACGTGTAGGAATAGAAGAAAACAAAAGAAGAAGAAACAAAAAAAAAGTTATGTACAAGAAAAGTGAAAAGAGAAAATAAAATATATACTATAATTTGTATAAGAACTTACCTCCCCGGCAATGGTGCCAAAAACTTGACACGACCAAAAGATTGATGTCTTCTTCCAAGTGTAGGAGTGTCGAAGTAATAAATAACCCGACAAGAGTGGGGTCGAACCACAGGGAGGTTAATTGTATAAATTATAAATAACAATTATTTTACAACAACAACAACAATAATAATAATAGTAATAGAAATAGTAATAGCAAATTCCACAAAGCAAGGTATTCATCATTTAACTTCCATTAATCTATCCAGATAAACAAACTCTCATTAAATTTATATACCTGCTCAATACCTCTTAACAAGATATTCATAAACCTTTCTTTTGTGCTCAATGTATCAACACATAATTATGGGGCTTTTCTTGGAAGAAAACAAAATTTTTGTTCTAATGTTTAAGGTTAACTTCCTTGGGTTGGGATTATTATTTTTGTGTTTTTTTCTTTTTAAATGTATATACATATAATTTAAAAACACCATGCATCTTTAACCCATGTAACGAGCTTTCAGCTAATGACTCTCAAACCAGTTGGTCTTAGGGCATTAGGTGTTAAGACACCCCTACGAGCTTAGTAACTCGGGTCGCAGATACTGATATGTAGATAGTGCAATGTTTGATTCCCTTAAGCTTTTCTCCTTAACCCCTGTAACAAGCGTTGGGCCAATAGCTCCCAAGTTAGTTGACTTTAGGGTATTAGGTGTTAAAACACCCCTTCGGGCTTAACTGCTTAGGTTAGGGAGGCTACGAAACCAAACTTATCTACATTTTTATTATTATCATTTTTTTCTTTCTTTTTTCTTTTTTTTCATTTTTTTAATTATATACAATCCATTTTCCTTAGTTGTCACCTTTAACAAAAGAACATAAATAATGTAATAATCCAATGTGCAACCCACAATCATATGTTAAAGTGTGTGTGTGAAAATTAAGGTTTACGAATACATGTTAAATGAGTATATGAGCAGAATTAAGTGATAATAATGCGAGAGTTTGTAAATCTAAATATTTCAAGAAGTATTATAATAGACCTTGTTAAGAATGGTTACGAATACATGAAATGGAATTTTTTTTAATAATAGTAGTAGTATTATTATTGCTACTATTATTATTGTTGTTGTTATTGTTACTATTGTTGTCGTTTATAATTATTGTTTATAATTTGTACAATTAACCTCCCTGTGGCTCGACCATTACTTCGACACTCCTGCACTTGGGAGAAGACATCAATCTTTTAGTCATGTCAAGTTTTTGGCGCCGTTGCCGGGGAGGTAAGTTTTGTATAAATTATAATATTTATTTTATTTTCTTTTTTCACCTTTTCTTGTATGTAACTTTGTTTCTTTTCTCTTGTTTCTTCTTTTTTTGTTTTCTTCTTCCTTTTATTCTATTCCTACACGTGCATGAGAGTGTGGTCACGTACATCAAGTGGTAGACTTTGTAGGGTATCCTCAACATTTTCAGAAAATATGGCCAAAGAAGATAATCAATCACTTCATAATGAGAATAATGAGAATAACCGTGCTAGAACACTTAGAGACCACATGAATCCCACGAGAACAAGTGCACCATCATGCATAGTTTTTCCTCTCGATGCATCTCATTTTAATTTTAAACCAGGTATTATTCAACTTTTACCTTCTTTTCATGGCTTAGAATTGGAAAATCCATACTTGCATTTAAGGGAATTTGAAGAGGTCTGCAACACATATAATAATTTAAAAGAATTTGAGGAGGTCTGCAACATATAATAATTTAAATTGTAGCATGAACACCATCGGTTTAAAGCTTTTTCCTTTTTTATTAAAAGATAAAGCTAAAACATGGCTACAAAATTTAAGACCAGGATCCATTCGTGCTTGGGGTGAAATGCAACAACAGTTTTTGAAGAAGTTTTTCCCATCTCACAGAACAAACTCTTTCAATAGACAAATCACTACTTTCACTCAAAAACCAGGAGAAACATTTTTCCAATGTTGGGATAGGTATCGAGACTTGCTTAGTACTTGCCCTCATTATGGTTTTGAAACATGGAGATTGGTTTCACATTTTCATGAAGGGTTAACACCTAGAGATAGGCAAATGGTTGAATTGATGTGCAATGGAACTTTTGAAGATAAAGACCCTAATGAAGCAATGGAGTACTTAGACTTGTTAACTGAAAATGCTCAAAATTGGGACACTGCGAGTACTTATGAGGCACCAAGTAAAACTCAACCTCATACATCTAGTGGAGGTATGTAGAACCTTAGGGAAGATCATGACCTCCAAGCCAAGTTTGCATGTTTAGCTAGAAAAGTCGAGGCACTAAAATTGAAAAACAGTGGTCAATTAAAATCTGTTGAAAACATTGTGTGTCAAATCTGTGAAACAAATGAACACTCAACCAACGATTGTCCAACCTTGCCTTCTTTTAAGGAATGTCTCCGTGAACAAGCCCATGCTTTAAACAGTTTCCAAAGGGCCAACCACAAGCCATACTCACAAACATACAACCCTAGTTGGAGAAATCACCCAAATTTTAGTTGGAAGAGTGAGAACAACAATGTACAAACTTTACAACCACCATTTCACGCAAACCACAATTTCCAAAGTTCTCATGGATATGCACTTCCTTATGCTCCACCTCTTAGAATAAATCTTGAGGAAACATTGCATGCATTCATTGAAAAGCAAGAGACAATCAATACCCAACTTGCTTAAAACGTGACAGATTTTAAAGATACTCTTGCAAAATTAACATCTGCTCTCAGTTTCTAAGATAAAGGTAAGTTTCCATCTCAACCACAACAAAATCCCAAGGGGCAATACAATGCAAATGCAAGTAGTTTCGAAAGCCAACACATGGATCAAGTCAAATCAGTCACTACTCTACGCAGTGGTAAGGTTATTGAAAAACCCTCTCTTGAACCTTATGAGAAAGATGATGAGTCAATCTCTGAGGGTAAGGAAGGGGTTGAATCTGAAAATTGCAAAGAAAAGACTGATTCTCCGCCAGCACTTCCATTTCCTCAAGCCATGACCAAACAAAGGAAAGTCAATCACAACTCTGAAATTTTTGAAACTTTCAAACAGGTAAGAATCAATATACCTTTTCTGGATGCTATTAAACAGATTCCTTCCTATGCTAAATTTTTGAAAGATCTATGCACTATGAAGAGGAAACTGAATGTGAAAAAGAAAGCCTTTCTTGCCGAACAAGTAAGTTCTATTCTTCAGAACAATAATGCTTTGAAATATAAAGACCTTGGTTGTCCTACAATTTATTGCTTTATTGGAGACCATAAAATTGAAAGAGCCTTACTTGATCTCGGTGCTAGTGTGAATTTACTTCCATATTCAGTTTTTCAGAGTCTCAATCTAGGTGAGTTAAAACCAACTTCTATAACTCTTTTACTTGCCGATAGATCTCTAAAAGTGCCTAGAGGAATAATTGAAGATGTGTTAGTAGAAGTCGATAAATTCATTTATCCTATGGATTTTATTGTCTTGGACACACAACCTGTTGAAGCATGTAATTCATTTCCTATTATTTTAGGACGTCCATTTCTTGCAAGTTCTAATGCATTGGTTAATTGTAGGAATGGATTGATGAAGCTATCATTTGGAAACATGACATTAGAGATGAATATTTTCAACATTTGCAAGCAACCTAGAGATGATAATGATTTACAGGAAGTGGACTTTACTAAAAAATTAATTCGTGATCAATTTCCAACCACTTACAGTGAAATTGAGATTGATGAATCTGATGATTTGCAAATGATTTATTTTTAGGAAGAAACAAAGACAAGTAATTGGAGGCCACAAATTGAGGAATTGCCACCATGATCAATTAAGTCCATACCTTCAAGTGTTCAACCACCAAAACCTGATTTGAAGTCGTTGCCATCCAATCTCAAATACTTATTTTTGGGAGAAAATGAAACTTTTCCGGTAATAATCTCTTCCAAACTTAATGCACATCAAAAAGGTAAGTTATTGCAAACTCTGAAAATGCACAAAAATGCATTAGGATGGACCATAACTGATATAAAAGGAATTAGTCCTTTGATTTGTACACACATAATTTATTTAGAAGAAAATGCTAAACCCTATAGAGAAATGCAACGAAGGCTAAATCCTAATATGAAAGAAGTAGTGAAAAATGAAGTCATTAAGCTTCTAGATAATGAAATTATTTATCCTATTTATGATAGCAAATGGGTAAGTCCTACCCAAGTTGTACCCAAGAAGTCTGGAGTCACTGTGATAACAAATGAGAACAATGAGTTAATTCCCACTAGAACTGTTTCTGGTGGGCGCATGTGCATTGACTATAAGAAACTTAATTCAATGACTAGAAAAGATCATTTTCCTTTACCTTTCATGGATCAAATCCTAGAAAGAGTTGCAGGTCATGAATTTTATTGTTTTCTAGATGGCTATTTGGGTTACAACCAAATTGAAATTGCATTGGAAGATCAAGAGAAGACTACTTTCACATGTCTATTTGGTACTTTTGCATATCGAAGGATGCCTTTTGGATTATGTAATGCACCAACCACATTTCAAAGATGCATGCTTAGTATATTTAGTGATATGGTTGAACATTTTCTTGAGATTTTCATGGATGATTTTTCTGTTTTTGGCGATTCATTTGATGATTGTTTGACTAACTTAGAAAAGGTTTTGGCCAGGTGTGAAGAGAAGAATCTTGTGCTAAATTGGGAAAAATGTCATTTTATGGTAACAAACGACATTGTACTTGGTCACATTATTTCATCAAAAGGAATTGAGGTTGACAAATCTAAAATCGAGTTAATTGCAAGCTTGCCAACACCCAAAATCTCTTAAAGATGTTAGATCATTCCTAGAACATGCTGGTTTTTATAGAAGGTTCATCAAAGATTTTAGTGTAATATCTAAGCCTTTAAGTAACCTTCTAACAAAGGATACTATTTTTGAATGTACTGAACATTGTAAAGAAGCCTTTGTTAAACTTAAAAACTTGCTTACTTGTGCTCCTATCATTCAACCTCCTAATTAGTCATTACCTTTTGAAATAATGTGTGATGCTAATGATTATGCCGTAGGTGCTGTTTTGGGACAAAGAAAAAATAAGAAACCTTATGTAATTTACCATGCAAGTAAAACTTTAAATAGTGCTCAAATGAATTATACCACCACTGAAAAAGAATTACTTGCAGTAGTATTTGCATGTGAAAAATTCAGATCTTATCTTGTTGGCTCACCTGTTGTTGTTTTTAGTAATCATATAGCATTGAAATATCTTCTTTCTAAGAAAGATTCTAAGGCTAGATTGGTGCGATGAATTTTATTACTTCAAGAATTTGGTATGACAATAAAAAATAAGAAAGGCAGCGAAAATGTTATCGCAGATCACTTGTCAAGATTGACAACAGATTCGAAAACTGACATCACACCAATCGATGACTACTTTCCCGATGAATCTTTACTTTTTGTCTCTACAATGCCTTGGTTTGCTAATATTGTCAATTTTCTTGTTTCAGGACAATTGCCAGCTCATTGGAGTACCCAAGATAAAAGAAAGTTCTTAAACGAAGTGAAGCACTTTTATTGGGATGATCCTTATTTATTCAAATATTGTCCTGATCAAATATTTCGAAGATGCATTCCTGACAATGAGGTAAGTAGTGTCATTAAGTTTTGTCATTCTGAGGCATGTGGGGGTCATTTCTCATCAAGAAAGACAACTGCAAAAATCTTACAAAGTAGATTTTATTGGCCCACCATGTTCAAAGACTCACATGCATTCTACAAGTCTTGTGAAAATTGTCAAAAGTTAGGATCTATTTCAAAACGTCACATGATGCCTTTAAATCCTATTATTGTCATTGAGATCTTCGACTGCTGGGGTATAGATTTCATGGGTCCATTCCCTCTATCATTTGGTTTCTTATACATATTAGTCGCAGTAGATTATGTTTCAAAATGGATAGAGGCAATTCCAAGTCGAAACAATGATCACAAAACAGTGATAAAGTTTTTGAAAAAAAATATTTTGAGTCGATTTGGAGTCCCTCGAGCCATAATAAGTGATGGTGGAACACATTTCTGCAACAAGCCATTTGAGTCTTTAATGAAGAAATATGGAATCACACACAAAGTTGCCACCCCTTATCACCCTCAAACAAGTGGACAAGTAGAGCTTGCTAATAGGGAGAGCAAATATATTTTGGAGAAAACAGTGAACCCTAATAGGAAAGACTGGTCTTTAAGACTTAATGATGCATTTTGGGCTTATCAAACTGCTTATAAAACATCATTAGGTATGTCACCTTATAGACTAGTCTATGGAAAACCATGTCACTTGCCTGTGGAACTTAAACATAAAGCTTATTGGGCTATTAAAGCTTTCAATTCAAATCTGGATGATGCTAGTCAATTGCGAAAATTACAAATAAATGAGCTTGAGGAAATAAGAAATGATGCATATGAAAATTCAAGAATTCATAAAGCAAGAATTAAAGAGTTTCATGACAAGAAAATACTGAGAAAAACATTCAATGTTGGTCAAAAAGTCTTGCTTTATAATTCTCGACTGCATTTATTTACTGGAAAATTAAGATCAAGATGGAGCGGTCCTTTTATTGTGAAACATGTGTATCCATATGGGGCCTATGACATCGAGAATCTAAAGAATGACAATATTTTCAAGGTAAATGGACATCGTCTGAAAGTTTACTTTGACAATTTTTCAGTTGAACATGATTGTATTGAATTGGGTGATCCTGTATATAAAGATTGATTTTTTTATGTTTTTTTTTAGTGATTTTTGTTAGTTTCTCTCACCCCGGTCAAATGGCTGATAACGGTACTCCATGACTTAAGTCGGTTCTTTCAGTTTTCCACAATAACTGATATTTGTGTATATATTTGTGCAATTCTTTGAATCTCTCTTCCAATTCTCATTTGAAAATGGACACTAATCTTGAAAAATTGAAAAAGTATTTTCCCGCTCTACCTCAGAATGCGATTACAAAAATTTACCGTGCTAGATGTGCAAGATTGAGATTGTTAATGAATCATGGAATTCCTAAAGATATTCGCTGGTTGATTGAAGCAAAGGTTCGATTATCAGGTGAGTCCTCTAACTCCTTCATTTCACACATGCTTGGAACAAGTAAAAACACTTTTGCAAAGAAACGTCGTGCAAAATGACTGAAAGTCTATCATTGATGTGCTAGATGGACTTGTAATACACAATGTCGTTCTTTAGGAATGATATCTATAAACCGTGAAGATAAAATATAATTCATTAAGGATAGCCTGAGTAAGGAGTCTTTAGATAATCTTCCATTGACTCTTGAGACACATCCTAGTGGAGATGTGCATCGTGCAATTCATGATTTATGGCTACTATTTCATAAAGAACATGATCGACTTAGTCTTGGGAATCTGACTAAAAAAGACCCTGTTTGCCAGTTTTTAAGAAAACTGGGTGGGAAGCCTATCCCCGACCCATAGAGGGCTTTTAAGCTGTTCTTGGATGTAAAACCAAGAGAAGATGTGAGCCACAATCACAACTACCTGTACATACACATGCTTTTTCAAAAGTAAATAAATAAAAAAATATATAGAGAGAGAGAATGTGTGTGAGACTCCACCTGGCCTAAATATAAGTGGTATGATTGCCTTTCTAACTTCTCATCTATAAAACCCTCTCTTCCTTCCTTTCATTTCTACTCAACCCATATATTCAATAAATACAGAAGTGTGTAGAAATGGCAAGTTCCTCAGGTCATCATATAAGAAATATTTGTGTTTTCGGTGGATCTAGTCCTGGGAAAGAAAAGGAGTTTTTAGAATCAGCCAATCATTTTGGTCAAGTGCTAGCTGAGAGAAAGATTCATTTAGTGTATGGGGGAGGCAGTCTTGGGTTAATGGGAGGTGTGTCAATAGTTGCATTTTTAGGAGGTAGTCAAGTTTTGGGGGTCGTCCTCAAAGCTTTAGCACAAGGGGACATCATTGGAAAAATAATTGGATAGGAACTTCAGGTCTCCACAATATCAGCTCGAATGATTGCAATGTTTAACTATGCTGATGCCTTCATTACTTTACCAGGTGGTCTAGGCACATTGGAAGAGATCTTTCATATTTCCTCTAGGGCCCAACTGCACATTCACCATAAACCCATAGGTTTGTTAAATGTTAATGGTTATTATGATAAGTTGTTGTCTTTTCTTGATCATGTTGTGGAATAGGAATTTCTAACATCTTCTGCACGACAAATCATAATCTCTGCTGCTACTGTTGAATAATTGATTGACCAACTACAATCTTTCATTCCTGTAATTGATCCTTCCATGAGTCATATAAATTGGTCAACTAAGGAAAGTCATAAAAAGCTTAGATTAGATTTGAGTCTTCATTTGTAATTTTTGTGTTGTTTTGTTTTATTATTGTGTTTTGTTATTTCTTATTTTTGTTTAAGTGTGTTTCAGGTTTGTTAATGTTTGTTATTTCAAGTGATATCTTCTATACTCTATCTTTCTACCTTAGAACATTGAGGACAATGTCTCGTTTTGGTTGGGGGGATAGGGTAGTAGTTGATAAAAAAAAAATTGTTTTCCATTTTATAAAGTATGTGCATAATTGTTGTTACTAGGATGGCAAAGTAAAGGAGCTCTTTTGTTAAAGTGACTCTTGAGACACATCTTAGTAACCATTCTTAATAAGGTCTATTATAATACTTCTTGAAATTCAGACTTACAAACTCTCGCATTATTATCACTTAATTCTGCTCATATAGTCATTTAACATGTATTTTTAAACCTTAATTTTCACACACACACTTTAACATATGATTGTGGGTTGCACATTGGATTATTACATTATTTATGTTCTTTTGTTAAAGGTAACAACTAAGGGAAAGGGATTGTATATAATTAAAAAAATGAAAAAAAATGATAATAATAAAAATGTAGATAAGTTTGGTTTCGTAGCCTCTCTAACCTAAGCAATTAAGCTCGAAGGGGTGTTTTAACACCTAATACCCTAAAGTCAACTGACTTGGGAGCTATTGGCCCAACGCTTGTTACATGGGTTAAGGAGAAAAGCTTAAGGGAATCAAACATTGCACTATCTACATATCAATATTTACGACCCAAGTTACTAAGCTCGTAGGGGTGTCTTAACACCTAATGCCCTAAGACCAACTGGTTTGGGAGTCATTAGCCGAAAGCTCGTTACATGGGTTAAAGATGCATGGTGTTTTTAAATTATATGTTTATATAATTAAAAATAAAGAAGAAGAAAAAAGAGACAAAAACAATAATCCCAACCCAAGGAAGTTAACCTTAAACATTAGAACAAAAATTTTGTTTTCTTCCAAGAAAAGCCCCATAATTATGTGTTGATACATTGAGCACAAAAGAAAGGTTTATTAATATCTTGTTAAGTGGCACAAAAGAAAGGTTTATGAATATCTTGTTAAGAGGTATTGAGCAGGTATATAAATTTAATGAGAGTTTGTTTATCTGGATAGATTAATGGAAGTTAAATGATGAATACCTTGCTTTGTGGAATTTGCAAATTGTTTTAACGCTTTAATTACTAGGGACTAGTAAAAATTATTTTTCTTTTTTAACGCTTTGATTAGTAGGGACTAGTAATAAGCTGGTTGGGGGGGTGTGATTAGTACTTAAAAGTGCATTTTTATCAAGGTTTTATATCATCATTTTGCAGTTGAAGTATCAATAACTCCTTAAGTAAAGCATGTTTTATAATAATATATCTAATAATACAAGATACCTTTAATTTATGGTAAATGTTGATTTTAAATGCAGGCCTATCACATAAATAAAAGGATTGATTGATGAATTTAAGAACTGAAATTGAAAGGATAAAGAGATGGCCAAATTTAGAAAAGAGATGTTGGTGCAATCCAAATCGGAACACTATTCGGTAATTGGGTCATATCTGGAGCTATAGATCTCAGATTTAGGTCTACTTTATATGGATGGAAAGGTAAGACATAGGCCTATAACTTTCATATGGAGCCCAAGATCTAAAAAGGTCATTTTCAAGTCCAAATTGTTGCAACAACAAAGAAGCCCAAATCTGTCCTCTAGCCCGAGCACTGTTCAGTATTTTGGTCGTATTTGGAGTTCTAGAAGTCCAAATGAGCTGAAATTTTTACACAAGAAACTAAGACAATTTCCTACAACTTTCATGTTTTTGAGTGGCTCCAATTTTGACGTTATCAATGATGTTTTGGGCAGACAAGAGAAGACAAGGATTGTCACCAAGTCAAGAGTTGGTCACCCACTCATCAATTAGTCATCAAATCAATAGTTCCTAATTTTGAGCATTTTCAGCTAACAAGTCTAAGTACTCCATTGCTTCATCAAGGTCTTTATCTTCAAAAGTTCCATTGCACATCAATTCAACCATTTGCCTATCTCTAGTCATATTCAAAGTATTAAAGAGTGAACAAGATAACAAATATATAAAAATGTGAAACCAATCTCCATGTTTCAAAACCATGATGAGGGCAAGTACTAAGCAAGTGTCGATACCTATCCCAACATTGATAAAATGTTTCTCCTGGTTTTTGAGTGAAAGTAGTGATTTGTCTTTTGAAAGAGTTTGTTCTGTGAGATGGGAAAAACTTCTTCAAAAACTGTTGTTGCATTTCATCCCAGGCACGAATGGATCCTGGTCTCAAATTTTGTAGCCATGTTTTAGCTTTATCTTTTAATGAAAAAGGAAAAAGCTTTAATCTGATGGTGTTCATGCTACAATTTAAATTATTATTTGTGTTGCAGACCTCCTCAAATTCCCTTAAATGCAAGTATGGATTTTCCAATTCTAAGCCATGAAAAGAAGGTAAAAGTTGAATAATACCTGGTTTAAAATTAAAATGAGATGCATCGAGAGGAAAAACTATGCATGATGGTGCACTTGTTCTCGTGGGATTCATGTGGTCTCTAAGTGTTCTAGCACGGTTATTCTCATTATTCTCATTATGAAGTGATTGATTATCTTCTTTGGCCATATTTTCTGAAAATGTTGAGGATACCCTACAAAGTCTACCACTTGATGTACGTGACCACACTCTCATGCACGTGTAGGAATAGAATAAAAGGAAGAAGAAAACAAAAGAAGAAGAAACAAGAGAAAAGAAACAAAGTTACATACAAGAAAAAGTGAAAAAAGAAAATAAAATAAATATTATAATTTATATAAAACTTACCTCCGCAGCAACGGCGCCAAAAACTTGACACGACTAAAAGATTGATGTTTTCTCCCAAGTGCAGGAGTGTCGAAGTAATAAATAACCCAGCAAGACCGGGGTCGAACCACAGGAGGTTAATTGTACAAATTATAAACAACAATTATAAACAACAACAATAATAATAGTAGCAATAATAATACTAATAATAATAGTAGTAGTAGTAGTAGTAGTAATAATAATAACAAGAACAACAACAACAACAATAATAAAGAAAAAGAAGAAGAAGAAGCAGAAGAAAAGTTGATAAGAACTTTGAGATGAAAAATTAACGTAAGGATTAAACAATGATAACAAATAATGTCAAGGTTAGAGGATCCACTAATGGTATGTCAAACAAGTATAGTATAAACTCTTATTGTTAAATTGGAAACCACACACAGAGGAGGTTCCAATCGATTATAGATTGTTAACATGATTACAGTAGTCATCTTATTCAATTAATGTTAATACTTGTAAATCTCGTCAAGCATTCATGATTATAACTTATGTTAACAACAAATCAAGTTCCTTTATAGCTCAGGTGTCGGTTATACCATACAGTATGAGCTATGAAAGTGCCAAGCATTTGTTGTACCAAGTGTTATACAACATAAATCAAGATTAGTAATTTAACAAGCAAAGTATTAAAGAGTGAACAAGATAACAAATACAAAACATGTTAGTATCAAACATTAAAGTCCATATTAAGTTTGCACTATACTTATTCTTACACCATTTGTGTAACCTTTTCACCTTGACATAATAAACATAGTTAGACATAATAAAAGAAAGAAAAATAAATAAACAAAATAAAAACATGTTCTTATTTTCTCTTGTCTGCCCAAAACATCATTGATAATGTCAAAATTAGAGCCACTCAAAAGCAAGAGCATGTTCTTATTTTGTTTATTTATTTTTCTTTCTTTTATTATGTCTAGCTAAGTTTATTATGTCAAGGTGAAAAGGTTACACTAATGGTATAAGAATAAGTATAGTGTAAACTTAATATGGACTTTAATGTTTGATACTAACATGTTTTATATTTGTTATCTTGTTCTCTTTAATACTTTACTTGTTAAATGACTAATCTTGATTTATGTTGTATAACACTTGGTACAACAAATACTTGGCACTCTCATATAACAAATGCTTGGCGCTTTCATAGTTTATACTGTATGGTATAACCGACACCTGAGCTATAAAAGGAACTTGATTTGTTGTAACATAAGTTATAATCATGAATGCTTGACGAGATTTACAAGTATTAGCATTAATTGAATAAGATGACTAATGTAATCATGTTAACAATCTATAATTTGATTGGAACCTCCTTTGTGTGTGGTTTCCAATTGAATAATAAGAGTTTATACTATACTTGTTTGACATACCATTAGTGGATCCTCTAACCTTGACATTTGTTATTAACATCATTTAATCGTTACATTAAAATTTCATCTCAAAGTTCTCTTCTTCTTCTTCTTCTTCTTCTTCTTCTTCTTCATTATTATTATTATTATTATTATTATTATTATTATTATTATTATCATTATTAGTATTAGTATTAGTATTATTCTTATTATTGTTGTTGTTGTTGTTGTTATTGTTGTTGTTGTTGTTGTTGTAGTATTATTATTATTATTTATAATTTGTACAATTAACCTCCTTCTGATTCGACCCCGGTCTTGCCGGGTTATTTATTACTTCGACACTCCTGCACTTGGGAGAAGACACCAATCTTTTAGTCGTGTCATATAGTATAAACTCTTATTATTCAATTGGAAACCACACACGAAAGAGGTTCCAATCAAATTATAAATTGTTAACAACAGTTACTAATACCTGTAAATCTCATCAGGCATTCATGATTATAACTTATGTTAACAACAAATTAAGTTTCTTTCATAGCTTAGGTGTCGGTTATACCATATAGTATGGGCTCTGAAAGTGTCAAGCATTTGATGTACCAAGTGTTATACATCATAAATCTAGATTAGTCATTTAACAAGCAAAGTATTAAAGAGTGAACAAGATAACAAATATAAAACATGTTAGTATTAAACATTAAAATCCATATTAAGTTTACACTATACTTATTCTTACACTATTAGTATAACCTTTTCACCTTGACATAATAAACTTAGTAAAATATAATGAAAGAAAGAAAAATAAATAAACAAACTAAGAACATAAATAAGATAAAAGTTAACTAAGGAAAGGAAATGAAAGGCATAAACTTGATATTAATGAAAACAAAACCTAAACATTAAAAGAATATAAAGAGAGAAACCGAGAGCATAATCTTGATCTAGAGACCAAGATGTCTAAATGCATGACAAATGCCTCCTTTTATAGGCCAAAATTCAAAACTATTTATTTGATGACTAATTGATGAGTGGTTAGCTAACTCTTGACTTGGTAACAATCTTTATCTTCTCTTGTCTACCCAAAACGTCATTAATAACATCAGAATTGGAACCACTTGAAAACATGAAAGTTGTAGAAAATTGTCTCAGCTTTCCAGGAAAAAAACATGAAGGTCATTTGGACTTATAGAACTCCAGATATAGGCCAAACACTGAATAGTATGGGGGCTGCAAGACAGATTCAGACTTCTTCATTGTTGCTACAATTTAGACTTGAAAATGGCCTTATTAAATCTTGAGCTTTTATGAAAGTTGTAGGCCTATGTCTTACTTTTCCATCCATACAAAGTAGATCTAAATATGAGATCTACAGCTTCAGATATGACCCAATTACCGAACAATGTTCTGGTTTGAACTGCACTGGCATCTCTATTCTAAGTTTGGCCATTTCTTTGTCCTTTTAATTTCAATTCTTAAATTCATGAATCAATCATTTTATTTATGTGACAGGCTTGTATTTAAAATAAATATTTACTACAAATTAAAGGTATCTTGTATTATTAGATATGTTAGTATAAAACATCCTTTAGTTAAGGAGTTATTGATACTTCAAGTGTAAAATGATGATATAAAACCTTGATAAAAATACATTTTTAAGTACTAATCACCCATCAATACCTCAAAGTCTAATGAACTCAAGGACTTAATAAATATGTTTGTAATTTGTGTTTTACTTTTATCAACTGTTCCTAAAGCTTTTCACAAACTAAATGATAATTAATTTTAATATTTTTTTATTATTTCATAAAATACTAAGTAGGTAATCTGTAAAGCATCTTAGTAATCACAATATCACATGACTAACCAAGTAAATTTTATTTTGAAATCCTTTAAAGTATTCTTCAATCAAGTAACTTCACAACACATTATATCTATATAAACCATACCCTATCTTAGCATTTGATTTAGCCATTAGTGTTTGCTTCTTTAATTTTTTTAAAGAAAAAAAAAGTGATCATCCAATAAATATATAATGTTATATTATTGACCTTTTTGCATCCATTTAGCGAAGCCCAATCTACATAGGAAAGTATGTTTAGTTGGACTGGTACTAGTAAAGGTTAAAAGAATACCCTGCCTTAATATACATATAAAATAAATTATAACTATTTTTAGAATACTTCAAGGATAGTTTAAATTTTTTAAAATTATAAAATATAAAAGCAATTTACAAAAAAAAATTAAGATTTCTATTTAGTATGCTTCAAGGATTGTTTGAATTTTTTATAATTATAAAATATTAAACCAATATATAAAAAAAGCATTACGATTAATGTTTAAGATGCTTCATGGATAGTTTAAATATTTTTAATTTATAAAATATAAAAACAATATACCAAAAAACTAATTAGGATTTTTATTTAGGATAATTTAATGATACTTTAAATATTTTAAAATTATAAAATATGAAAGCAATTTATGAAAAAAATAAAGTAATTAGGATTTTCGTTTATGATTTAAATATTTTAAAATTTTAAAATATAAATTTAATTTATATATAAAAAAAGTAATTAGGTTTTCTGTTTAGTATATTTTAAGGATAGTTTAAATTTTTTAAAACTACAAAAAATAAAACTAATATACAACAAAGGGTATTAGTATTTTTGTTTATAATGTTTCAATGATAGTTTAAATGTTTTAAAAGTATAACCACAAAAAAAAATAGAGAAATTCTTAATAAAGGAATATTTTGAATGAGTGATGTATATATGGTTTTGAAATTTATCATAATATAATTAGCTTGTAAAACCACCGCGTTAGGGGAAGGAGAACCATCCTATGACAAAATGAATAGTGTTGTGTTTTTATTAAATAAAGTTTCATGGCACAAATCTAATGTTGCATTGTGGTTAATGTTATAGAAAAAAAAAGGATAAATAAATGTATATGGCTGAAGAAACAAATTTAGAGACATAAAACAAATATATGTACCTTCAAAACATGAAATATAGAAGATGTCATATTTGTCCTCATTGTCTCTATCTTTTTGTTTCAACCATATAGAACATAATACTCATTTATTCTTAAATTTGTTCAAATTAATTATCATTTTGTTAAATAAAAAGAAAATATTTGATGAATAATTCTTATCACTTATTCATTAATCAACACTACATTATAAAAGGTTAAAAATACAAGTTAGATCCAACCTATAATCTCAATAAATTAGCTATGAATGTTATAATGTATAATGATTGATACTTAAAAGTGCATTTTTATCAAGGTTTTATATCATTATTTTGCACTTGAAGTATCAATAACTCCTTAACTAAAGCATGTTTTATAATAAT
>NW_011501227.1:35114-39202 GCF_000495115.2 Populus euphratica
ATTGTTGTTGTTGTTGTTGTTGTTATTACTATTATTATTGTTATTGTTGTTGTTATTGTGTTATTGTTATTTATAATTTGTACAATTAACCTCCCTGTGGTTCGACCCCGGTCTTGCAGGGTTATTTATTACTTCGACACTCCTGCACTTGGGAGAAGACATCAATCTTTTAGTCGTGTCATATAATATTATCTTTCTTAATATGAATAATTCTTTTTAATTATAGGATCATATTATCATATTTATTATCTTCAACAATCTCTTTGAAGTTGGAATATATGTGTTAATGCCACCCAACTACTTGCTCATTAATGCCTCAAATTGTGATGAACTCAAGGTATTATTAGCAAATAAGTTTGCAATTTGTGTGTTACTTTTATCAACCTTTTCTAAACCTTTTCACAAACTAAATAATAATCAATTTTAATATTCTTCATTCATTTCATGAAATACTAGGTTATAATGTGTAAAGTGATTAGTACTTAAAAGTGTATTTTTATCAAAGTTTTATGTCATTATTTTGCACTTGAAGTATCAATAAAAGTATCAATAACTCCTTAACTAAGGTATGTTTTATAATAACAAGTTTGATACCATAAAATACCTTTAATTTATGATAAATGTTCATTCTAAATGCAGGCCTATCACATAAATAAAAGAATTGATTGATAAGTTAAAGCACTGAAATTGAAAGAATAAAAAGAGGGTGAAACTTATAAAAGAGATGCTAGTTTAGTCTAATCTAGAACACTATTTGGTAATTAGATCATAACTGAAGCTGTAGTACTTGGATTTAGGTTTGCTTTATATGGATGGAAAGTCAAGACATAGGCCTAAAAAATTCATACGAAGACAAGACTCAATTCTACTATTTGAAAGTCCAAATATTAGCAACAACTTAGAAGTCCAAATCTATCTTGTAGCCTAGATATTGTTTAGTGTTCAGCCCATTTCTTGAGTTTTAGAAGTCCAAATTACCTCAATTTTTTTTCTTGGAAAATTAAGACAATTTCCTAAAACTTTTGTGTGTAAGGTTGGTTCAAATTCTGACGTTATCAACAATGTTTTTGGCAGACAAAAAGATAATAATTATCACAAAGTTAAGAGTTGATCACCCATTCAACAATTAGTCAACAAATCAATAGTTTCTAATTTTGGCCTATAAAAGGAGGTATTTGCCATGCATTTAGCCATCTTAGTTTTTAGATGAAGATCATGTTCTTGCTCTTTCTCTTTATATTTTTGTAATGTTTAAGCTATATTTTCCTTAATCACTTGTTTATGCTTTTAATTTCCTTTCTTTATATTCTTATGTTGTTTATTTACATTTCTCTTCTCCATTATGTTTAGTTAAGTTTATTATGTCAAGGTGAAAAGGTTACACCAATGGTATAAAAATTAGTATAATATAAACTCAATATGGACTTTAATGTTTGATACTAATATATTTTGTATTTGTTATCTTCTTTACTCTTAATACTTTGCTTGTTAAATGGTTAATCTAGATTTGTGTTATATAACACTTGGTACAATAAATACCTGACACTTTCATAGCCCACCCATATGGTATAACCGACACTTCTGCCAATTTAATCCTTATATTAATCTTACAATCTTAATGTCCTATTTAATTTATTATTGTTATTATTTATAATTTATACAGTTAACCTCCCCGTTGTTTAACCTTAGTCTTGCTTGGTTATTTATATGTTAACAATTTATTATCCAATTGGAACCTCCTTTGCGTGTAGTTACGAGTTGAGTAATAAAAAGAGTTTATACTATATTTGTTTGAAATACTATTAGTGAATCCTCTAACCTTGATATTTGTTTTTATCATTATTTAATCCTTATATTAATCTTACAATCTTAATGTCCTATTTAACTTATTATTGTTGTTATTTATAATTTACATAGTTAGCTTCCATATGGTTTGACTTCGGTCTTACCGGTTTATTTATTACTTCAACAATCCTGCATTTGGGAGAAGACATCAATCTTTTGGTCATGTCAAGATTTTGGCACTATTGCCGAGGAGGTAAATTATTATATAAATTATAATATTTATTATCTTTTCTCTTTTCTTGTATCTAACTTTTATTTCTTTTATTTTGTTTTTCTTTTTTATTTTATTTTTTTATTCTCTTCTTACACGTATATGAGAGTGTGGTCATGTACATTAAGTGATGGACTTTATAGGGTATCCTCATAATTTTTAGAAAATATAGCCAAAGAAGATAATCAGTCATTTCATAATGAAAAAAATAAGAATAACTGTGTCAGAACACTTAGAGACAACATGAGTCCCACAAGAACAAGTGCAACATCATACATAGTTTCCCTCCTAATGCATCTCATTTCAATTTTAAGCCTGACATTATTTAACTTTTACTTTCTTTTCATGGCTTATATTAAGAAAATTCATACTTATATTTAAGAAAATTTGAGGTCTTAGCCAAAGAAGATAATCAGTCATTTCATAATGAGAAAACTGTGTCAAAACACTTAGAGACAACATGAGTCCCACAAGAACAAGTGCAATATCATGCATAGTTTCCTTCCTAATACATCTCATTTCAATTTTAAGTCGCAATATCATGCATAGTTTCCTTCCTAATACATCTCATTTCAATTTTAAGTCAACCATTATTCAACTTTTACCTTCTTTTCATGGCTTAAATTTAAAAAATTCATACTTACATTTAAAGAAATTTAAGGAGGTCTGTAACACCTATAATTACTTAAATTATAGCATGAAAACTATCAAATTAAAACTTTTTTATTTTTATTAAAAGATAAAGCTAAAACATGGCTATAAAATTTGAGACCAGATCCATTTGTGCTTGAGATGAAATGTAACAATAATTTTTAAAGTTTTTTCTGCCTACAGAACAAGCTCTTTCAAAAGATGATTAGTACTTAAAAGCGTATTTTTATCAAGGTTTTATATCATTATTTTACACTTGAAGCATCAATAACTCCTTAATTAAATCGTGTTTTCAAGTCTAATACAATAAGATACATTTAATTTATGGTAAATGTTCATCCTAAATGCAAGCCTATCATATAAATGAAAGGATGGATTGATGAGTTGAAGTATTTAAATTGAAAGGATAAAGAGAGGGCCAAACTTAGAAAAACGATGGTGGTGCAGTTCAAACTAAAATACTATTCGGTAATTGAGTCATATCTAGAGCTGTAGATCTTAGATTTAGATCTGCTTTATATAGATGGAAAGATAAGACATAGGCCTAAAACTTTCATGTGCAAGTCAAGACTCAACTCTGCTATTTGGAAGTTCAAATCTTAGCGACAACATAAAAGTATGAATCTGTCCTATAGCCTAGACACTATTTAGTGTTCAACCCATATCTCAAATTCTGGAAGTCTAAATGACCTCAATTGTTTTTTCAAGAAAGCTGAGACAATTTCCTAGAACTTTCATAGGAAGTTTGTTTCAAATTTTGACGTTATCAATGACATTTTATTCAGACAAGAAGATAGGGATTGTCACCAAATCAATAGTTTCTAATTTTGGCCTATAAAAGGAGACGTTTGTCATGTATTTAGGCATCTTGGTTTCTAGATCAAAATCATGCTCTTGTTTTCTCTCTTTGTATTTTTGTAATGTTTAAGTTTTGCTTTCATTAATATCTTATTTATGCCTTTCATTTTCTTTCCTTTACTTAGTTAATTTTTATCTTATTTATGTTGTTATCTTTTTTATTATGTTTCTCTCTTTTATTATGTTTAGTTAAGTTTATTATGTCAAGGTGAAAAGGTTACACAAATGGTGTAGAATAAGTATAGTATAAACTTAACATGGACTTTAATGTTTGATACTAATATGTTTTATATTTGTTATCTTGTTCACTCTTAATACTTTGCTTGTTAAATGAGTACTTTAGATTTGTGTTGTATAACACTTGTTACAACAAATACTAGACACTTTCATAGCATAACCGTATGGTATAACCTATACTTTTACTATGAAAGGAGCTTGATTTGTTATTAACATAAGTTATAATCATGAATACCTGACAACATTTATAATTATTAGCATTATTCAAATAAGATAACTAATGTAA
>NW_011501227.1:39648-41543 GCF_000495115.2 Populus euphratica
TTGTTGTTATTTATAATTTATACAATTAACCTCCTTATGGTTCAACCCCGGTCTTGTCGGGTTATTTATTATTTCAATACTCCTGCACTTAGAAGAAGACATCAATCTTTTGGTCGTGTCAATCATTCTTAAAATATGCTGGTTTTTATAAAAGGTTCATTAAAGATTTTAGTGTAATATCTAAGCCCTTAAGTAACCTTCTAACAAATAATAATATTTTTTAATAGACTGAACATTGTGAAAAAGCCTTTATTAAACTTAAAAACTTGTTTACTTCTACTCTTGTCATTCAATCTCCTGATTGGTCATTACCTTTTGAAATAATATGTGATGCTAGTGATTATGTCGTGGGTGCTGTTTTGGGACAAAAAAAAAGATAAGAAACCTTATGTGATTTACTATGCAACTAAAACTTTAAATAGTACTCAAATGAATTACACCATCACTAAAAAATAATTACTTGTAGTAGTATTTGCTGTTATTTTTAGTGATCATGCAGTATTAAAATATCTTATTTCTAAGAAAGATTCTAAGATTAGATTGGTACAGTGGATTTTGTTACTTAAAGAATTTGATATCACAATGAAAGTCAAGAAAGGCACCGAAAATGTTGTTGCAAATTATTTGTCAAGATTAACAATAGATTCGAAATCTGACATCACACCAATTGACATAACCAAAAGATTAAAGTCTTCTCCCAAGTATAGGAGTGTCAAAGCAATAAATAACCCAGCAAGGCCGGAATTGAACCACAAAGAAGTTAATTGTATAAATTATAAACAACAATAATAACAATAATAGTAGTAGTAGTAGTAGTAGTAGTTAAAAATTTAAAGGGAACTTTGAGATGGAAGATCAATGTGAGGATCAAACAATGATAAAAACAAATGTCAAGGTTAGAGGATCCACTAATGGTATTTCAAACAAATATAATATAAACTCTTTTTACTACTTAATTGAAAACTACACACAAAAGAGGTTATAATCGGATTATAAATAATTAACATGATTACATTAGTTATCTTATTCGAATAATGCTAATACTTATAAATGTTGTCAGGTATTCATGATTATAACTTATGTTAACAACAAATCAAGTTCCTTTCATAGCTCAGGTATAGGTTATACCATACGATTGGGCTATAAAAGTATCAAGTATTTGTTATACCAAATATTATACAACAGAAACTAAATTAACTATTTTACAAGTAAAGTATTAAAAGTGTACAAGATAATAAATACAAAACATGTTAGCATCAATCATTAATATCCATGTTGAGTTTACACTATACTTCTTCTTACATTATTAGTGTAACCTTTTCACCTTGATATAATAAACTTAGCTAAACATAATAAAGAAGAGAAACATAAATAAACAATATAAGAACATAAGTATAGTAGAGAAAATAAAAAGTATAAACAAGAGATGAAGGAAAATATAACATGAAATAAAAATTAAATATTACAAAAATATAAAGAAAGAAATAAAGAGCATGATCTTGATCTAAAACTAAGATGTCTAAATACATGGCAAATGCCTCCTTTTATAGGCCAAAATTAAGAACTATTGATTTGATGACTAATTGTTGAATGGGTGGGCCATATCTTGACTTAGTAATAATCCTCACATCGTGCAATTCATGACTTATGATCCTATTTTCATAAAGAACATGCTTGACATAATCTTGGAAATTTAACTAAAAAAGGACCTTGTTTGCTAGATTTTAAGAAAACTAGATGAGAAGCCAATCCTCGACGAATAAAGGACATCTAAACCGTTCTTGGATGTAAAATTAAGGGAAGATATGAGCCATAATCACAACTATTTGTACTTACACATGTTTTTTTAAATAAAAATAAATAAAGAGAGAGAGATAGAGACTCCATCTGGTCTA
>NW_011501227.1:43080-44168 GCF_000495115.2 Populus euphratica
TATTAAAGAAAATATAACATGAAATAAAACTTAAACATTATAAAAATATAAAGAAAGAAATAAGGAGCATGATCTTGATCTAAAACTAAGATGTCTAAATACATGGCAAATGCCTCCTTTTATAGGCCAAAATTAAGAACTATTGATTTGATGACTAATTGTTGAATGGGTGGGCCATATCTTGACTTAGTAATAATCCTCACATCGTGCAATTCATGACTTATGATCCTATTTTCATAAAGAACATGCTTGACATAATCTTGGAAATTTGACTAAAAAAGGACCTTGTTTGCTAGATTTTAAGAAAACTAGATGAGAAGCCAATCCTCGATGAATAAAGGACATCTAAACCGTTCTTGGATGTAAAATTAAGGGAAGATATGAGCCATAATCACAACTATTTGTACTTACACATGTTTTTTTAAATAAAACTAAATAAAGAGAGAGAGATAGAGACTCCATCTGGTCTATATATAGGTGGTATGATTGCATTTTTCATTTCTCATCTATACAATTTTCTCTTTTTTCCCTTCATTTCTACTTCACCCACACATGCAACAGATATAAAAGTGTGGAGAAATGGCAGGTTCCTCATCTCATCATATAAGAAACATTTATGTCTTCAGCGAATCTAGTCTTGGGAAGGAAATAACATTTTTAGAATCAATAAATCATCTTGGTCAGGTACAAGCTAAGAGAAAGATTGATTTAATGTATAGGGGAGGAAGCCTTGGGATAATGAGGGGAGTGTTAATAGCTGTATTTTTAGGAGAAAGTCAAGTTTTAGGGGTTATCCCCAAAGCTTTAACACAAAGGGACATCATTGAAAAAACAATTGAAAAGGAACTACAAGTCTCCACAATGTCTGATCGAATGAATACAATGTTTAAATGCGTTGATGCCTTCATTGCCTTACCAGGTGGTTTGAGCATATTGGAAGAGATCTTTAACATTTTCTCTTGGGCCCTGTGATTAGTACTTAAAAGTGCATTTTTATCAAGGTTTTATATAATCATTTTGCACTTGAAGTATCAATAACTCCTTAATTAAAGCATGTTTTATAATAATATATCTAATAATATAAGATA
>NW_011501227.1:44748-45691 GCF_000495115.2 Populus euphratica
CTGTGGTTCGACCCCGGTCTTGCCGGATTATTTATTACTTCGACACTCCTGCACTTGGGAGAAGACATCAATCTTTTCGTCGTGTCACCCAACTATAAATTTACCATAAATCCATCGGTTTGTTAAATGTTAATGATTGTTATGATAAATTATTTTTGTTGTTATATTATTATTATTTATAATTTACACAATTAACCTCCCTATGATTAGACCCCAGTCTTGCCAAGCTATTTATTACTTCGACACTCCTGCACTTGAGAGAAGATATCAATCTTTTGTTCTTGTCAGATACTTCAAAGATAGTTTAAATGTTTTAAAATTATAAAATAAAAAAAATGGTAACTAGGATTTCGGTTGAGGATGCTTCAAGGATTGTTTAAAATTTTTGAAATTATAAAATTTTAAAAAAATTAAAAAACATAATTAGGATTTCTGTTTAATATACTTTAAGGACAGTTTAAATATTTTAAAATTATAAAATTCAAAAACATTTTAAAAAACTGGAAGTAGTGATACAACCAAAAGATTGATGTCTTCTCCCACGTGCAGGAGTATCGAAATAATAACTAATCCGGCAAGACCGAGGTCAAACCATAAGGAGGTTAATAATATAAATTATAGATAACAATAATACAACAATAACAACAACAATAGTAACAATAATAATAGTAGTAGTAATAGTAGTAGTGGTGGTAGTAGTAGCAGTAGTGGTAGTGGTAGTAGTAGTAATAATAATAATAATAATAATAAAGAAAAAGAAGAAGTTCATGAGAACTTTGAGATGGAAGATTAACGTAAGGATTAAACAATGATAACAACAAATGTCAAGGTTAGAGGATCCACTAATGGTATGTCAAACAAGTATAGTATAAACTTTTATTATTCAATTGGAAACCACACACAACAAAGGCTCCAATTAGATTATAAATTATTAACATGATTA
>NW_011501227.1:46313-47031 GCF_000495115.2 Populus euphratica
TGACTTGATGACAATCCTTATCTTCTTTTGTCTGCCCAAAATGTCATTGATAACATCAGAATTGGAAGCACTTGAAAACATGAAAGTTGTAGGAAATTGTTTCAGCTTTCTAGGAAAAAAATAGAGGTCATGTGGACTTTTAAAACTCCAGATACGACCAAACATTGAATAGTATTCCGGCGGCAGGACAAATTCAAACTTCTTCGTTGTTGCTCGATTTGGACTTGAAAATGACCCTTTTAAAATCAGCCCTCCACATGAAGGTTGTAGGCCAGTCTTACCTTTCCATCCATGTAAAGTAGATCTAGATCCGAGATCTATAGCTTTAGATATGACCCAATTACTGAATAGTGTTCCGGTTTGGACTGCACTAGTATCTCTTTTCTAAGTTTGGTGACACAACTAAAAGATTGATGTCTTCTTCCAAGTGCACAAGTGTCAAAGTAATAAATAACCTGGCAAGACCGGGGTCAAACCACAAAGAGATAATACAACAACAACAAGAACAACAATATAAATAATAATACTAGTAGTGGTGGTGGTAATACTAATAATAATAATAATAGAAGAAGAAGAAGAAGAAGAAGTTGATAAGAACTTTTGAGATGGAAGATGTTAGTAAGGATTAAACAATAATAACAACAAATGTCAAGGTTAGAGGATCCACTAATGGTATGTCAAACAAGTATAGTATAAACTCTTATTATTCAATTGGAAA
>NW_011501227.1:47159-52278 GCF_000495115.2 Populus euphratica
TAAATGCATGGAAAATGCCTCCTTTTATAGGCCAAAATTGGAAACTATTGATTTGATAACCAATTGATAAGTGGGTGGCCAACTCTTGACTTGGTGATAATCATTATCTTCTCTTATCTGCCCAAAACCCCATTGATAAAGTTAGAATTGAAATCACTTGAACTATGAAAGTTGTAGAAAATTGCCTCAACTTTCTAGAAGAAAAAAAATGGAGGTCATTTGGACTTCTCGAACTCCAGATATGGGTCAAACACTGAACTGTGCTCGAGCTGCAGGACAGATTCAGACTTCTTTGTTGTTGCTACAATTTGGACTTGAAAATGACCTTTTTAAATCTAGGGCTCTATATAAAAGTTGTAGACCTATGTCTTACCTTTCCATCCATATAAAGTAGACCTAAATCTGAGATCTACAACTCTTAATTACCAAACAGTATTCTGGTTTGGACTGCACCAACATCTCTTTTTTAAGTTTAGCCATCACTTTGTCCTTTCAATTTCAGTTCTTAAAGTCATCAGTCAATCGTTTCATTTATGTGATAGGCCCTCATTTAAAATGAATATTTACCACAAATTAAAGGTGTCTTATATTATTAGATATGTTATTATAAAAAATATTTTAGTTGAGTTATTAATATTTCAAGTGCAAAATGATGATATAAAACCTTAATAAAAATGCACTTTTATATACTATTCATACTCCTCAATCAGTTTATTACTAGTCCCTAGTAATCAAAGCGTTAAAATAGAAAAATAATTTGCAAATCCCAAAAAGAAAAGTATTGATCATTCAACTTCCATTAATCTATCCGGATAAACAAACTCTCATTAAATTTATATATCTATTCACTACCTCTTAAACAAGAAATTTAGTAAACCTTTCTTTTGTGCACAATATTTAAACACATAATTATGGGGCTTTACTTGGGAGAAAACAAAATTTTTGTTCTAATATTTAAGGTTAACTTCTTTGTGTTGGGATTTTTTCTTATTCTTTTTTGGTTTGTTTATATATATATATATATAAACACAATGTATCTTTAACCTATGTAACGAGTTTTTGGCTAATAACTCCTAGACTAGTTGGGCTTAGGGCATTAAATGTTGAGACAACTCTACGAGCTTAGTAACTCGGGTTGCAGATACTAATATGTAGATAGTGCAATGATTAATTTCTTTAAGCTTTTCTCTTTTTTTTTGGTAAGTTGACGTATATATTAAAGGAAAACGATACAAAGATTATAAGGGGCATACCCCAGATTTACAATGAGAACAGAAACGTAAAACAACAGATGGCTACATGCTAGCCACCGAACTGAAAACTCAAGACCTAACTTGATTCGTTAGGGAAACCAATACAACCAGCTAAATATCAAATGAAGAATCTATGTTATTAACCCTCCATGCTCGTTGGATTCTTTTATTTTCATCTGTTGGTAGAACGTTCCTTAACAAAAGAATATAAATAATGCAATAATTTAGTGTGCAACGCACAATCATGTGTTAAAGTGTGTATGTGAAAATAAAGGTTTAAGAATATATGTTAAATGAGTATATAAACAAAATTAAGTGATAATAATACGAGATTTTGTAAACTTGAATATTTCAAGAAGTATTATAATAAACCTTGTTAACAATGGTTACTAAGATGTGCCTCAAGAGTCACTTTAATAAAAGAGCTCCTTTACTCAGTCATTCTATAACAACAATTTTGCACATGCTTTATGAAATGAAAAACACAATTGGTTAAATTTTTTTTGTCAACTACTATCCTCTCCCCTCAACCAAAACGAGATATTATCCTCAATATCCAATTGTAAACTTAAGACTATATCGAACATGTTCTTTATTCAATAGTGGTCATAAATCATGAATTGCACAATGCACATCTCTACTAGGATGCGCCTCAAGAGTCAATAAAAGATTATCTAAAGACCCCTTGCTTAGGCCATCCTTAATGAATATTATTTTATCTTTACGGTTTATAAATATCATTTCTAAAGAACGACATTGTGTATTGCAAGTCCATCTGGCACATTGATGACAGACTTTCAGTAGTTTTGCATGATGTTTCTTTGTAAAAATGCTTTTACCTGTTCCAGGCATGTGTGAAATGAATGAATTGGAAAACTTACCTGATAATCGGACCTTTGCTTCAATTAGCCAGTGAATCTCTTCAAAAATTTCATGGTTCATTAACAACCTCAATCTTGCACACCTAGCTTGGTAAATTTTTATATTCATATTTTGAGGTAAAACGAGAAAATACTTTTTCAATTTTTCAAGAGTGGTGTCCATTTTTTAAAATGAGAAGTAGAAAAGAGATGCAAAGAGAAGAGAAGGAACTAGGAATTGAACAAATATATACACAGATATCAGTTATCATGGGAAACTGAAAGAACCAACTTAAGAGTCATGGAGTACCGTTATCCACCATTTAACTAGGATGAGAGAGACTAGCAAACCAAGAGTCACAAAAAAAACAAAAAAATAATTTGATAGAAATAAAATAATCAACCTTTATCTATAAGATCATTCAAACCAATGGATTTATTTTCACTAGGAAAATTATCAAAGTAAGCTTTCAAATGATGTCCATTTACCTTAAAAACATTATCACTCTTTGGATTCTCAATATCAAAGGCCCTATAAAGATACACATATTTCTCAATAAAGGGACTACTCCATCTTAATCTTAGCTCCCTAGAGAATAAATAAAATCGAGAATTATAAAGCAAAACATCTTGACCAGTATCAACTTTTTGACAGTTTTTACTAGTTTTGCAGAATACATGCGTGTCCTTGAACATGGTGGACCAATAAAATCTATTTTGAAAGATTTTTGCAGCTGTCTTTTTTGACGAGAAATAACTCTCACATGCTTCAGAATGACAAAATTTAATGGCACTACTTACCTCATTGTCGGGAATGAATTTTTGAAATATTTAATTAGAACAATATTTGAATAAGTTAAGGTCATCCCAATAAAAGATTTTCACTTCGTTCAAAAACTTTCCTTTGTCTTGGGTACTTCAATGAACTATCAAATCTCCTGAAGAAAGAAAATTGATACTTTTATCATACCAAGGCATTAGACTAAGAGAAAGTAAGGATTTGTCAGGAAAGTAATCATCGATTGGTGTGATGTTAGATGTCGAATCTGTTGTCACTCTTAACAAAAGATTTGCATCAATATTTTTGGTGCCTTTTTCATCTATGATTTATTCCTAAGAATAAATCGGTGCCTTTTTCATTCGTGATTTCTTGCTGAGAATAAATCATTTGAAAATCTTTAAATTCATCCAACTCATTTTTACTTAAAGTAGATTTAAGTTGATCATAAACTAATTCCTCAATATGATCTACATCTTGTAATTCATTATTATCTCTAGGTTGCTTGCAAATGTTGAAAATATTCATCTTCAATGTCATGTTTCCAAATGATAGTTTCATCAGTTCATTCCTACAATGAATCATTGCATTAGAAGTTGTAAGAAATGAATGTCCTAAAATAATAGGAAATGAATTACATGTTTTAATAGGTTATGTATCCAAGATAATAAAATCCACAAGATAAATGAATTTATCGACTTATACTAACACATCTTCAACTATTTGTCTAGGCACTTTTATAAATCTATTAACAAGTAAGGAGTTATAGAAGTTGGTTTTAACTTATCTAAATTGAGACTTTCAAAAACTGAATATGGAAGTAAATTCACACTAGCTCCAAGATCAAATAAGGCTGTTTTAATTTTATGTTCTCCAATAAAGTAAGGAATTGTAGGATAACTAGGGTCTTTATACTTCAAAGCATTATTGTTCTAAAGAATGACACTTACTTAATCAGCTAAAAAGACTTTCTTTTTCACATCCAGTTTTCTCTTCAGAGTGCATAGATCTTTCAAAAATTTAATATAACAAGGAACTTGTTTAATAGCATCCACCAAAGGTATATTGATCCTTACCTGTTTGAAAGTTTCAAAGATTTTAGAATTACGATTAACTTTTTTTTGCTTGGTTATGGCATGAGGAAATGGAAGTGCTGGCAGGAAATTAGTCTTTTCTTTGCAATTTTCAGATTCAACCCCTTCCTTACCCTCAGAGATTGACTCATCATTTTTCTCACAAGGTTCAAGAGTGGGTTTTTCAATAACCTTACCACTACAAAGAGTAGTGACTGATTTGACTTGATCCATGTGTTGGCTTCCGGAACTACTTGCATTTGCATTGTATTGTCCCTTGGGATTTTATTGTGGTTGAGATGGAAACTTACCTTTCTCTTGGAAATGAAGAATAGATGTCAATTTTGCAAGAGTATCTTTAAAATCTGTCATGTTTTAAGCAAGTTAAGTATTGATTGTCTCTTACTCTTCAATAAATGCATGCAATGTTTCCTCAAGATTTCTTCTAAGAAGTGGAGCATAAGGAGATACATATCCATGAGAATTTTGAAAATTATGATGTGCTTGAAACAATGGTTGTGAAGTTTATACATTGTTATTATCTCTCTTCAAACTAAAATGTTGGTGATTTCTCCAACGAGGGTTGTATGTTTGCGAGTATGGGTTGTGGTTGGGCCTCTGAAAATTGTTTAAAGCATGGGCTTGTTCATGGAGACATTCCTTAAAAGAAGGCAAGGTTGGACAGTCATTGGTTGACTGTTCAGAATAGCCTTATTGGCTAGAAAAGTAGAGTCTCTTGAGATTAAAAAAGTGCATGTCATGAGTGAACAACAAGAGAAAAGTTGTGTTGTTTGTGAGAGCAAAGGGCATAGGACAACTGAGTGTCCTACCATTTCAGCCTTCAAGGAAGTGCCATATGGCCAAACTTCTGATTCAAGTAATGTTAGAAAGCCATTTCCAAACCAAATAGGCAATCCCTACTCTGAGACCTACAATCCTCGATGGAGGAACCACCCAAATTTTGGATGGAGAAATGAGGGTTCTTCAGTACCTCAAACATTTCAACCTCCACCCCAACCATTTCATATTCCCACACATAACACATACCAACCACCTCATAAGAGATCCCTAGAGGATACTCTTCAACAATTCATGCAAACGCAAGGAGGAATCAACAACCAAGCTTACAAATTCCAAGATCAGACCAATAGGACC
>NW_011501231.1:0-10286 GCF_000495115.2 Populus euphratica
AATCATCGTCATCATCCAAGTATGGAGTCAAGTCTTTCACATTAAAAGTAGCAGATACGTTGTAATCGTCAGGAAGATCTACCTTATATGCATTATCATTCACCTTCTTTATAATCCGAAATGGACCATTAGCTCTTGGCATCGACTTGGACTTATGTTTGCTTGGAAATTTGTCCTTACTAAGATGAATCCAAACAAGATCACCAGGTTCAAACCTAACCATTTTCCACCCCTTGTTAGCTTGTTTAGCATACATTGTTGTTTTCTCCTCAATATATAATCGAACTGATGTGAACCTCGTGATCACATGGTCACGCAACTGACACGACTAAAAGATTGATGTCTTCTCCCAAGTGCAGGAGTGTCGAAGTAATAAATAACCCGGCAAGACCGGGGTCGAACCACAGGAAGGTTAATTATACAAATTATCAACGACAATAGTACAACAACAATAATAATAATAACAACAACAATAATAATAGTAATAACAATAATAACAACAATGACAATAACAATAATAATAATAATAATAATAATAGTTGTAATAATAATAATAATAATAATAAAGAAAGAGAAAAAGAAGAAGATGATGAGAACTTGCAGATGGAAAATTAATGTAAGGATTAAACAATAATAATAACAAATGTCAAGGTTAGAGGTTCCACTAATGGTATGTCAAACAAGTATAGTATAAACTCTTATTTTTCAATCGGAAACCACACATAAAGGAGGTTCCAATTAGATTATAGATTGTTAACATGATTACATTAGTCATCTTATTCGATTAATGCTAGTACTTGTAAATCTCGTCAAGCATTCATGATTATAACTTATGTTAACAACAAATCAAGTTCCTTTCATAGCTCAGGTGTCGGTTATACCATACATTATGGGCTATGAAAGTGCCAAGCAGTATGGACTATGAAAGTGTCAAGCATTTGTTGTACCAAGTGTTATACAACATATATCAAGATTAGTCATCTAACAAGCAAAGTATTAAAGAGTGAACAAGATAACAAATACAAAACATGTTAGTATCAAACATTAAAGTCCATATTAAGTTTACATTATACTTATTCTTACACCATTAGTGTAACCTTTTCACCTTGACATAATAAACTTAGCTAGACATAATGAAAGAAAGAAAAATAGATAAACAAAATAAGAACATAAATAAGATAAGAGTTAACTAAGTAAAGGAAAGGAAATGAAAGGCATAAACTTGATATTAATGAAAGCAAAGCATAAACATTACAAAAAATACAAAGAGAGAAAGGAAGAGCATGATCTTGATCTGGACACCAAGATGCCTAAATGCATGGCAAATGCCTCCTTTTATAGGCCAAAATTGGGAACTATTGATTTGATGACTAATTGATGAGTGGGTGGCCAACTCTTGACTTGGTGACAATCCTTATCTTCTCTTGTCTGCCCAAAACGTCATTGATAACGTCAAAACTGGAGCCAGTTGCAAACATGAAAGTTGTAGGCAATTGTCTCAGCTTTCTTGTGTAAGAGCCACTTGAAACATGAAAGTTGTAGGCAATTGTCTCAGCTTTCTTGTGTAAACATTTCAGCTCATTTCGAGTTCTAGAACTCCAGATATGGCCAAAATACTGAACAGTACTCGGGCTGGAGGACAGATTCGGGCTTCTTTGTTGTTGCAATAATTTGGACTTGAAAATGGCCTTTTTAGATCTTGGGCTCCATATGAAAGTTATAGGTCTACGTCTTACCTTTCCATCTATATAAATTGGACCTAAATCTGAGATATATAGCTCTAGATATGACCCAATTATCGAACGGTGTTCCGGTTTGGATTGCACCGACATCTCTTTTCTAAGTTTGGCCATCTCTTTGTCATTTCAATTTAAGTTCTTAAATTCATCAATCAATCCTTTCATTTATGTGATAGGCCTGCATTTAAAATGAACATTTACCATAAATTAAAGGTATCTTATATTATTAGATATATTATTATAAACATGATTTAGTTAAGGAGTTATTGATACTTCAAGTGCAAAATGATGATATAAAACCATGATAAAAATGCACTTTTAAGTACTAATCACACCCCCAACCAGCTTATTACTAGTCCCATACTAATCACACCCCCCAACCAGTTTATTACTAGTCCCTAGTAATCAAAGCGTTAAAATAGAAAAACAATTTGCAAATTCCACAAAGTAAGGTATTTATTATTTAACTTCCATTAATTTATCCAGATAAATAAACTCTCATTTAAATATATATCTGCTCAATACCTCTTAACAAGATATTCATAAACCTTTCTTTTGTGCTCAATGTATCAACACATAATTATGGGGCTTTTCTTGGAAGAAAACAAAATTTTTGTTCTAATGTTTAAGGTTAATTTTCTTGGGTTGAGATTATTATTTTTGCCTTTTTTTTGCTTTTTTTTAATATATATACATATAATTTAAAAACATCATGCATCTTTAACCCATATAACGAGCTTTCAGCTAATGACTCCCAGACCAGTTGGTCTTAGGGCATTAGGTGTTAAGACGCCCCTACGAGCTTAGTAACTCGGGTCGCAGATACTGATATGTAGATAGTGCAATGTTTGATTTCCTTAAGCTTTTCTTCTCAACCCATGTAACAAGCGTTGGGCCAATAGCTCTTAAGTTAGTTGACTTTAGGGTATTAGGTGTTAAAACACCCCTTCGGGCTTAATTGCTTAGGTTAGGGAGGCTACGAAACCAAACTTATCTACATTTTTATTATCATCATTTTTTCTTTTTTTTTTTCTTTTTTTTTCATGTTTTTTTTTCTTAATTATATACAATCCCTTTCCCTTAGTTGTTACCTTTAACAAAAGAACATAAATAATGTAATAATCCAATATGCAACCCACAATCATATGTTGAAGTGTGTGTGTGTAAATTAAGGTTTAAGAATACATGTTAAATAAGTATATGAGCAGAATTGAGTGGTAACAATACGAGAGTTTGTAAACCTGAATATTTCAGGAAGTATTATAATAGATCTTGTTCAGAATGGTTACTAAGATGCGTCTCAAGAGTCACTTTAACAAAAGAGCTCCTTTACTCTGCCATCCTAGTAACAACAATTATGCACATGCTTTATGAAATGAAAAACAATTTTTTTTTATCAACTACTACTCTCTCCCCCCAACCAAAACGAGACATTATCCTCAATATTCTAAGGTAGAAAGATAGAGTATAGAAGATATCACCTGAAATAACGAACACTAACAAACCTGAAACACACTGAAACAAAAATAAGAAAGAACAAAACACAATAATAAAACCAAAAGACACAAAAATTCACAAATGAAGGCTCAAATCCAATCTAAGCTTTTTACGGCTTTCCTTAGTTGACCAATTTATACGACTCATGGAAGGATCAATTACAGGAATAAAGGATTGTAGTTGGTCAATTAATTGTTCAGTAGTAGCAGTAGAGATTATGATTTGTCGTGCAGAAGATGTTAGAAATTCCTGTTCCACAGCATGATCAAGAAAAGACAACAACTTATCATAATAACCATTAACATTTAACAAACCTATGGGTTTATGGTGAATGTGCAGTTGAGCCCAAGAGGAAATATGAAAGATCTCTTTCAATGTACCTAGACCACCTGGTAAAGCAATGAAGGCATCAGCATGGTTAAACATTGCATTCATTCGAGCCGACATTGTGGAGACCTGAAGTTGCTCTCCAATTGTTTTTCCAATGATGTCCCCTTGTGCTAAAGCTTCGGGAACAACCCCCAAAACTTGACTACCTCCTAAAAATGCAGCTATTGACACACCTCCCATTAACCCAAGACTGCCTCCCCCATACACTAAATGAATCTTTCTCTCAGCTAGCACTTGACCAAGATGATTGGCTGATTCTAAAAACTCCTTTTCTTTCCCAAGACTAGATCCACCGAAAACACAAATATTTCTTATATGATGACTTGAGGAACTTGCCATTTCTACACACTTCTGTATTTGTTGAATGTATGGGTTGAGTAGAAATGAAAGGAAGGAAGAGAGGGTTTTATAGATGAGAAATAAAAAGGGCAATCATGCCACCTATATGTAGGCTAGAAAGGCAATCATAACACCTATATATAGGCCAGCTGGAGTTCCACACTCTCTCTCTCTCTTTTTATTTATTTATTTATTTACTTTTGAAAAAAGCATGTGTATGTACAGGTGTAGTTGTGATTGTGGCTCACATCTTCCCTTGGTTTTACGTCCAAGAACGGCTTAAACGCCCTGTATGGGTCGGGGATAGGCTTCCCATCCAGTTTTCTTAAAAACTGGCAAACAGGGTCCTTTTTAGTCAGATTCCCAAGACTAAGTCGATCATGTTCTTTGTGAAATAGTGGCCATAAATCATGAATTGCACGATGCACATCTCCACTAGGATGCGTCTCAAGAATCCATAGAAGATTATCTAAAGACTCCTTACTCAGGCCATCCTTAATGAATTGTATTTTACCTTCACGATTTATAGATACCATTCCTAAAGAACGACATTGTGTATTACAAGTCCATCTAGCACATCGATGACAGACTTCTAGTCGTTTTGCACGACGTTATCGATGACAGACTTCTAGTCGTATTACAAGTCCATCTAGCACATCGATGACAGACATCCAGTCGTTTTGCACAACGTTTCTTTGCAAAAGTGCTTTTACCTGTTCTAGGCACGTGTGAAATGAAGGAAGTAAAGGACTCACCTGATAATCGGACCTTTGCTGAACATCAACCAGCGAATATCTTCAGGAATTCCATGATTCATTAACAATCTCAATCTTGCACATCTAGCATGGTAAATTTTTGCAATCGCATTCTGAGGCAGAGCGGGAAAATACTTTTTCATTTTTTCAGGATTAGTGTCCATTTTCAAATGAGAATTGGAAGAGAGATTCAAAGAATTGCACAAATATATACACAAATATCAGTTATTGTGGGAAACTGAAAGAACCAACTTAAGTTACGGAGTACCGTTGTCTGCCATTTGACCGGGGTGAGAGAAACTAGCAAAAAACACTCAAAAAGAAACACAAAAACAATGTAAGAAAAACAAAATAATCAACCTTTATCTACAAGATCATTCAATCCAGTTGATTCATTTTTACTAGGAAAATTATCAAAGTAAGCTTTCAAACGATGTCCATTTTCCTTAAAAACATTGTCATTCATTGAATTCTCAATATCACAGGCCCCATAAGGATTGCTCCATCTTGGTCTTAGCTCTTTAGGGAATGCATAGAGTTGAGAATTATAAAACAAAATGTTTTGACCAGTATTAACTTTTTGACAATTTTCACAAGTTTTGCAGAATGCATGCGTGTCCTTGAACATGGTGGGCCAATAAAATCCATTTTGAAAGATTTTTATAGCTGTCTTTTTTTACGAGAAATAACTTTCACATGCTTCAGAATGACAAAGTTTAATGACACTACTTACCTCATTGTCGGGAATGAATCTTTGAAATATTTGATTAGGACAATATTTGAATAAGTTAGGGTCATCACAATAAAAATTCTTCACTTCGTTCAAAAACTTTTCTTTGTCTTGATTACTCCAATCAGTTGGCAAATCTCCTAAAGCAAGAAAATTAATATTTTTATCATGTCAAGGCATTGGACTAAGAGAAAGTAAGGATTCGTTAGGAAAGTAATCATCGATTGGTGTGATGTCAGATGTCGAATTTGGTGTCACTTTTGACAAAAGATCTGTATCAATATTTTCGGTGCGTTTTTCATCTATGATTTCTTCCTCAGAATAAATCATTTGCAAATCTTCAAATTCATCCAACTCATTTTTACTTAAAGTAGATTCAAGTTGATCATAAACTAATTCGTCATTATGATCTACTTCTTGCAAATCATTATCATCTCCAGGTTACTTGCAAATGTTGAAAATATTCATCTCCAATGTGATGTTTCCAAATGATATCTTCATCAGTCCATTCCTACAATTAACCAATGCATTAGACGTTGCAAGAAACAGACATCCTAAAATAACAGGAAATGAATTACATACTTCAACAGGTTGTGTGTCCAAGATAATAAAATCAACAGGATAAATGAATTTATCGACTTGTACTAACACATCTTCAATTATTCCTGTAGGCACTTTTATAGATTTATCAGCAAGTAAAAGAGTTATAGAAGTTGGTTTTATCTCACCTAGATTGAGACTCTGGAAAACTGAATATGGAAGTAAATTCACACTAGCTCCAAGATCAACTAAGGTTCTTTCAATTTTATTTTCTCCAATAAAGTAAGAAATTATAGGACAACCAGGGTCTTTATATTTCAAAGCATTATTGTTCTAAAGAATAGCACTTACTTTTTCGGCTAAAAAGGCTTTCTTTTTCACATTCAGTTTCCTCTTCACAGTGCATAGATCTTTCAAAAATTTAGCATAGGAAGGAACCTATTTAATAACATCCAGCAAAGGTATATTGATTCTTACCTGTTTGAAAGTTTCAAAAATTTCAGAGTTGTGTTTGACTTGATCCATGTGTTGGCTTCCAGAACTACTTGTATTTGCATTGTATTGCCCCTTGGGATTTTGTTGTGGTTGAGATGGAAACTTACCTTTCTCTTGGAAACTGAGAGCAGATGTTAATTTTGCAAGAGAAACTCAGAGTAGATGTTAATTTAGCAAGAGTATCTTTAAAATCTGTCATGTTTTGAGCAAGTTGAGTATTGATTGTCTCTTGCTTTTCAATGAATGCATGCAATGTTTCCTCAAGATTTCTTCTAGGAGGTGGAGCATAAGGAGGTGCATATCTATGAGAATTTTAGAAATTGTGGTGTGCTTGAAATGGTGGTTGTGAAGTTTGTGCATTGTTGTTCACACTCTTCCAACTAAAATTTGGGTGATTTCTCCAACTAGGGTTATATGTTTGTGAGTATGGGTTGTGGTTGGCCCTTTGATATAAAACATGCTTTGGTTAAGGAGTTATTGATACTTCACGTGCAAAATGATGATATAAAACCATCATAAAAATGCACTTTTAAGTACTAATCAACCACACTTTCATACACATGTAGGAATAGAATAAAAGGAAGAAGAAAACAAAAGAAGAAGAAACAAGAGAAAAGAAACAAAATTATAAACAAGAAAAGTGTAAAGAAAAAATAAAATAACTACTATAATTTATACAAGAACTTACCTCCCCGGCAACGGCGCCAAAAACTTGACACGACTAAAAGATTGATGTCTTCTCCCAAGTGCAGGAGTGTCGAAGTAATAAATAACCCGGCAAGACCGGGGTCGAACCACAGGAAGGTTAATTGTATAAGATTGATGTCTTCTCCCAAATGCAGGAGTGTCGAAGTAATAAATAACCCGGCAAGACCGGGGTCGAACCACAGGAAGGTTAATTATACAAATTATCAACGACAATAGTACAACAACAATAATAATAATAACAACAACAACAATAGCAACAACAACAACAACAACAACAACAACAACAACAACAACAACAACAACAACAACAACAACAACAACAACAACAACAACAACAACAACAACAACAACAACAACGTAATAACAATAATAACAACAATGACAATAACAATAATAATAATAATAATAATAATAATAATAGTTGTAATAATAATAATAATAATAATAATAAAGAAAGAGAAGAAGAAGAAGATGATGAGAACTTGGAGATGGAAAATTAATGTAAGGATTAAATAATAATAATAACAAATGTCAAGGTTAGAGGTTCCACTAATGGTATGTCAAACAAGTATAGTATAAACTCTTATTTTTCAATCGGAAACCACACATAAAGGAGGTTCCAATTAGATTATAGATTGTTAACATGATTACATTAGTCATCTTATTCGATTAATGCTAGTACTTGTAAATCTCGTCAAGCATTCATGATTATAACTTATGTTAACAACAAATCAAGTTCCTTTCATAACTCAGGTGTCGATTATACCATACAGTATGAACTATGAAAGTGTCAAGCATTTGTTATACCAAGTGTTATACAACATAAATCAAGATTAGTCATTTAACAAGCAAAGTATTAAAGAGTGAACAAGATAACAAATACAAAACATGTTAGTATCAAACATTATAGTTCATATTAAGTTTACATTATACTTATTCTTACACCATTAGCGTAACCTTTTCACCTTGACATAATAAACTTAGCTAGACATAATGAAAGAAAGAAAAATAAATAAACAAAATAAGAACATAAATAAGATAAGAGTTAACTAAGTAAAGGAAAGGAAATGAAAGGCATAAACTTGATATTAATGAAAGCAAAGCATAAACATTACAAAAAATATAAAGAGAGAAAGGAAGAGCATGATCTTGATCTGGACACCAAGATGCCTAAATGCATGGAAAATGCCTCCTTTTATAGGCCAAAATTGGGAACTATTGATTTGATGACTAATTAATGAGTGGGTGGCCAACTCTTGACTTGGTGACAATCCATATCTTCTCTTGTCTGCCCAAAACGTCATTGATAACGTCAAAACTGGAGCCACTTGAAAACATGAAAGTTGTAGGCAATTGTCTCAGCTTTCTTGTGTAAAACTTTCAGCTCATTTCAAGTTCTAGAACTCCAAATAAGGCCAAAATACTGAACAGTGCTCGGGTTGGAGGACAAATTCGGGCTTCTTTGTTGTTGCAACAATTTGGACTTGAAAATGGCCTTTTTAGATCTTGGGCTCCATATGAAAGTTATAGGCTTATGTCTTATCTTTCCATCCATATAAAGTAGACCTAAATCTGAGATCTATAGCTCCAGATATGACCCAATTACCGAACAATGTTCCGGTTTGGATTGCACCGGCATCTCTTTTCGAAGTTTAGCCATCTCTTTGTCCTTTCAATTTAAGTTCTTAAATTCATCAATCAATACTTTCATTTATGTGATAGGCCTGCATTTAAAATGAACATTTACCATAAATTAAAGGTATCTTATATTATTAGATATATTATTATAAACATGCTTTAGTTAAGGAGTTATTGATACTTCAAGTGCAAAATGATGATATAAAACCATGATAAAAATGCACTTTTAAATACTAATCAGCAACCCATACACAAAGACACCAATTCCCGGAAAGCCTAGTAAATCAGGTTTGATAGGAGTGTGACACGAAAATGACTTGTACGTAGGCACCAGCACTATTGGAAACGAAAACCCCCACCCAACGATTATTGATTCGCGAACGAGAAGTATAAGGATGACGCCACGAAGACAGTTGTTCTTCGATAAGTCATTTTCAGTTCTTTAGAGAACCAAGGAAGGGAGATTATCCCACCAACACACAACAAGTACAGGAAAGAAATTTATTGATCTGAAAATTGTGTAACCTTAAATGTTTGGTTATGCCTTTATTTATACTGACTTTAGACTTAAAGAAACCCTAATGAACCCTTAGGTGGACTTATATGTAGCCCACTTACAATTGACCCAAATAAGTAATAATAACCCAAAAACTAAGAAGAAAATACTAAAAATACTAAAAATCCGAAAATATCATCCTAAATAAGCTAGAATCAGATTTGTCACCCTTAACAAATCCTAAACAAAATTGGAAAAATCTGATTTGGAAAATTTGTGTTGCTGCCCCCTTTGATGTCCTTGATTAGCTTGGAATTCCTTTTTTAACTTGGACAAATAAGAAAACAAATTTCCTCCTTTGTTGCTGATTTAATTACTTTCATTCCTAAGTGGGGAATAACATTAAATAGTCCTCCCTTCTTTAGGAATAAGATATGGCTAACATCCTTACTTAATTAGGTAGATATAAATTGTTGACTCTTTATCCTTGTAGTATTAGGAAAAAAAAAAAGCCTAACAAGGCTGGTATTGGGCCGGACACATCAACCCCTTGTTCCATATGAATTGGGCTCTTGTTGGACCTAAACTAGATGAATTGGGCTCTTTAATACTTTGCTTGTTAAGTGACTAATCTTGATTTATATTGTATAACACTTGGTACAACAAATGCTGGAAACTTTCATAGTCTATACTATATGGTATAACCGACACTTGAGCTATGAAAGGAACTTGATTTGTTGTTATCATAAGTTATAATCATGAATGCTTGACGAGATTTACAAGTAGCATTAATTGAATAAGATAACTAATGTAATCATGTTAACAATCTATAATATGATTGGAACCTCCTTTATGTGTGGTTTTCAATTGAATAATAAGAGTTTATATTATACTTGTTTGACATATCATTAGTGGAACCTCTAACCTTGATATTTGTTATTATCATTGTTTAATCCTTA
>NW_011501231.1:10502-52142 GCF_000495115.2 Populus euphratica
CCTATGGTTCGACCCCGGTCTTACCGGGTTATTTATTACTTCAACACTCCTACACTTGGAAGACATCTAGATACTTTGCTTGTTAAATGACTAATCTAGATTTATGTTGTATAACACTTGGTCCAACAAATACTTAGCACACTCATAGCCCATATTGTATGATATAACCAACACCTGAGCTATGAAAGGAACTTGATTTGTTGTTAACATAAGTTATAATCATGAATGCCTGACGAGATTTACAAGTATTAGCATTAATCGAATAAGATAACTAATATAATCATGTTAACAATTTATAATATGATTGGAACCTCCTTTGTGTGTGGTTTCCAATTGAATATTAAGAGTTTATACTATACTTGTTTGACATACCATTAGTGGAACCTCTAACCTTGATATTTTTTATTATCATTGTTTAACCTTACATTAATATTCCATCTCAAAGTTCTCATCATCATTTTCTTCTTCTCCTTCTTTTTCTTTATTATTATTATTACTACTACTACTACTACTACTACTACTACTACTACTACTATTATTGTTGTTGTTGTTGTTGTTGTATTATTGTTATCTATAATTTATACAATTAACTTCCTTGTGGTTCGACACCGATTTTACCGGGTTATTTATTATTTCGACACTTCTACATGTAGGAGAAGACATTAATCTTTTAATAATATCAGATTTATAACAACATTTGTTAGACGAGAAATGTATATCATGTGTGTGTGTGGTTGGTGCCTTCATGTCATCTTGGTAATCATATATGCACCAGCCATGAATATATTATCATAGAGACAAGTATTATAGTATCAACTAACTAGTACAATATTTGTGTTTATTCATTTAGGAAGATTTGTATTGTTCCTGACTCTTAAAGGACTTTGCTTCTTATAGTATTAAAAATAAAACATAAAAATAAAATTAAAATGAGAATTAGAATTAAAAAAAATCCTAAAACAACAAACTTTCAATGTTCTCACGAGATTGTTTAAGGGTTTTTTCATTTTAGTCCAGTAAACATGTTATGCACTTCAATGATTTTATTTTATTTTTGTATGTTGGAATATTTTAAATTTTTTTGTGCATGCTCTTATATATGAATTGTAGCAGAGATTATTTGTACATAAAATTAAAGATCGTTATTATGAAATTGAAATATAGGTTACAATTAAAAGAATAAGAACTAAAATTAAAAAGCCAAAAAAAACCTTTTTTTTTCTTTTGTATTATTTAAGAGGTGTCTTTTCAATATTTGAGTCCTTTTAGTTTTTCAAAATTTTCATTTCAATCATACAACTTTATTTTTATATATGTTAATCCCTAGTAGTTGAGAAAGATGAGAGAGAAACACTAGAAAAAGACATCAAAACAAAAGCTTACAGTTACGCCCATTCCACGCGTAAGAAATACCAATCTTGGTGTTAAAAAAAATGTATTCAAGAGATGACTTTAATGTAAGTTTGGCCTATTAATCATATCTAAAAAAGTTGAACGAGATTCTAAAAGTTTATTTTGATTTGAATTGATTTTGATTGTTTTGTTAATTAAAAAGTATTGGTAGTTGAAAATAATGTTATAAAGATTATTATGATGTTTTTTGTTTTTTGTTAAAACATGATGAAGTTTAGGGGCACAAAAACTATTATAAAGGACCATATCTTGTTCTCGAATAAAAATTGCTAGGAGCATTTATGGCATCCTTTCAAGCCCCGGACATTTTGGGCTTCATTTACTTAGTCCTTTATTCTTTCTTTTTTTTTAATTGTTGAGCTTTTTATATATTAAAATAAAATTATTTTTAAATAAATAATTATATGATATTTAAAAAATCATATAATTATGCCATGCTTTTTTTTTTTTGATATATAGTATCACGAATTAGCTTATACACATCGAATTAGATCCATACACTCCAAATAAAACTTGCAAAATAAAAGTTGTACCCTATGGTCCGTGACCATTAATATTAGCAATATTCGTAGACAAAAGGATTTGAACTAAATAGCACATAGAAAGTATATCTCTTGGCTTTTATTTCTTTTTACCAACTCGGCCACCCAAATAATAGTTATGTCATGCTTTAAAAAAAATTATTTTTAAAAAATTTAAAACTTTAGAATACTTATGAATAGTTATCTCAATTACCATGTAATTAAATAAAAATAAAATTTAAAAATAATCATGTGTTGATGTAATTCCAATTCTCATTTGCTGCGACTGCATGCACATTTGAAGTTGAGAATGCAGCATCCATGTAACTAAAAACTTGGACCACTCAATCACCGAGACACCAACTCCTTACAGTGCTTTGCAGCATTTGGAAATGCATGTAAATTAATCTTTTTATTATCCACGTTACGCAACAGGTTAATAATATTTTTAAATATTAAAAAAAATTATACATAATATAGAGAATATTTAAAGTGTTTTAGGTTTGTCAACTAAATTAGACTCAATAACATTGAATCTAGCATCCATTCTAGAGAGTCAATAATATTAGGTCTGGTGGTCGAGCCAAATCCAATAATGTTAGGTATTTTTAACATTAGATCTGATTGTCGAGATAGATTTAATTGTAGCTCTAGAGGTTAAACCAGATCCAATAATCTTGAGTTTGGAAGTTAAGCCAAGGCTAATTGGCTGTCAAACCTAATTATGGCTCTGGATTTAGTGACCCGGCCAAATCCAATAGCCATGGGTATAACAGTTTTGCTAGATTTAATAGTCTTATGTCTAAAAAATTATTTAAAACTACTTTTAAAGTATCTTAAATAATTTTTTTTATATTTGTATATATTTTTTATAAAAAAAAAATATCCAAACTACCATTGAAGTGTCCTCCACAAAAATACTAATTATTTTTTTATTTTTATAAAACAATATTTGAACTATCCTTGAAGTATTATAAGTAATTTTTTTGATAAATTGTTTCTATTTCTTATAAAAAATATATTTAATCTATCTTTAAAGTATCTAAATGCTAATTAATTTTTTTATAATTTTTTATTAAAAAATATTTAAACTACTCTTGATGTATTTTTTTATAAATATTTTTTTTATTTTTTATAAAAAACAAATTAAATTTCCCTTGAAATATCTTAAACATAATTTTTTATAATTTTTTTATTTTTTATAAATATCCTAAATATTTTTTTAATTTTTTATTTCTTATATAAAAAAACATTTAAACTATCCTTAAAATATACTCAACCAAAATGTTATTTACTTTTTTATAGAAAATATTTAAACTAACCTTAAAATATCATAAACGAAAATGCTTATTAATTTTTTTATTTCTTATAAAAAAACATTTGAACTACCCTTAAAATATCCTTAATAATTTTTTTTATACTTGTTTTTTATTTTTTATAAAAAAAATTAAATTACCTTTGAAATATCGTAAATAAAAATTTCAATCAGTATTTTTTATAAAAAAAAATTAAACTACCATTTAAATATTCTAATATTTTTTTATAAAGTTTTCTATTTTTTTATATAAAAAATTAAACTACCCTAAAATATTATAAATAAAAATTATAATTAATTTATTTATTTATTTTTAAAAAAAATCTGATCACTATGTTAGACTTAGTATCATTAAATTTGGTTACTAAGCCAAACTCAATATTAGACGTTAAGCCTTAAGTTTGAGTATCATTCCAAATCCAAACCTCACAGCTTTTAAAATAAAAAATAGAAAAAACATCTCCATGATGATATTAGTACATGTTTGAGCATATAATTAAATTTACTTTTAAATGTACTTATCTTATTAAAATTTATTAAAATAATTATTTTTTTATTTTTTAAAAAATATTTTTAAAATTAATCCATCAAAACATATAAAAAATTAAATTTTAATAAAAAATTAAATTTTTATAAAAAACAGTACCCAAGTATAGCTGTCAAGCTGCGCCAGCAGCCTTTGACATCAAAAACAGAAAAGACAAACCCTATAGCCCTCTTGGCATCTACAATGTCGTGCAAATACTTTATATATACACAACACCAGCACAGTTTTTTTCCCACACATTTTAAAGTATAATATATAATGAGAACGCACTGCAAATCGGCGACAGATATCATCACTGCTTGATCTGCTAGGTGTGCCAGACCAATTTACTCCATCTCTAGCTTAAAATAACAAGAAAATGCAAATGGAATTAATATAAATATGATTCATTGAGGTTTCTCCTCCATGTACTTATCCTGCACTCACTAATGATCACGTTCATACAGCTAAATATCATATCAATTTAAAAATACTTACAATATTTAACCATCAACATCAACTTCAGAACTGTGCACCCTCCTCTAATAAAAATAAGAGTCTGATTCAGATGACAATAGTTCCATGACACTTGGTCCTTGTGAATTCATCACCTTGTCAAAAGCAGATAGAAAAGCCAGTCTTGTATTTTCACCATTTCAATAGCAATGACCAAGCTATTTACTTCTTCTAATCACAAATGCTATATTCCTCCTCAGCGGAGTTTTATATTTTCTAAGCGTCCATTCGTGCTTCTTCACGTCTTCCTTTGACACATTATGAAGAGATACCTAGCAAACATCACAAAAAAAAAAAAAAAAAAAAAAACAGTTTTTGTACAAAAAAATGAATCAGCCCATAAGAAGCTATTTCAAACAGAAACCACTTATGACAAATCACAGTCTGGGTGACAGGAAAATTTTTGGCATCGGAAATTCTAAAATTTATCTGTACAGCCAGAAGAAGGTTCGGATATATAGCACAAATGCTTTTTAAGAAACTTGTATCATAGTTAAGAGGTAGTTTTTTATTTTCTTATCCATGTTACTGCAAAAAGGTTATAGCCAAATAAGGCAGCACCTAGCTGTTGGTGATGAAGCACGGAATGAATGAATAAATATCTTGCAAGTTTCCTATAAAGACAACAGTTATATTATTCTGACACATTGTTATGTAATTGAAACGAGCTGTTCAACCAAAAATTTCCCGGAGACAACTTCGGTTTGAATTTAAAAGTTTTAATTAATGAGATAAGTGGCAAAAATCTAACTTCAATCAGGGCTATGATATTTTTTTTTTTTGGGGATCACCAAAACCAACCACATCAGGTACAATTTGCGAGTTAATACATATAGAAGTATCAAAGATAATGCACCTTGAAGAGATTTCTCAAAGTCTTGAAGCTGTGAGATGAAACCAGAATTAGGTCCAGCCTGAGGCCTTCTACTCTTCACATGTGCCAAAGCTTCAGATAGTCTCATTCCATGCCTTTTCATCAAATAAGCAACAACAATAGTCACACTGAAAAGCAGGACACATACATTGAAACAAATTCAGTCCAATAAGAAGTATTGCATAACCCACTTTCAAACTGCAACCATCTAAAGAAGCAAAATGAATTTTTTCTTTTCTTCAAATTTATTTATTTCCAAAGTTATTCTTGAAAGGGATTATTTGAGGTGTGAATCCATGTAAGTTTTCTAATGTGATAAATGCTATAGCTAAAATTAAAAGAATTAATAACACAATCATAAAAATGATGAGTACAATTCAAAGGGTATCTCCTATGTTGGAACAGAAAATATGCTCATCCACTAGACACCTCCGATGGTTCTCCAATCACAATCAATGTATTGAAACATGTCATTACCGCTAAAACACTTGCTGAAGTCTTTTCCATATTTTTGACACCAACAATTGTAAAGTTAATTGCGAGATATCCCATACTACTGTGCCTTCATGCAGATATTATTATAAAATGAAATTGATTCTTTTAAGTCACATGATTGTATGATCACCAATTTAACAGTACAAAGGCTCAATGAATGTACTATCCGCAAGGTAAAAATTGACCAACCAAGTTGTAGGAACCAAATGTATTATTTATTAATTAATCCATCTAAAAAGTTATTCCCAAGGGAACATTGGTCAATGTTAGATGCATAGTATATCGCACTACGAAGATAGAGAACATGTTTCCTGAAAATCAAGTGACCCCTGCAGGGAAAGATGAACCACCTTCGGGACCTTCCAACAAAGCAATGGACCAAAACACCACCTCCCTGCCTCTTGGCTTCATCAATAAAATTGAAACACTTGTCGAAGTACTGCATTAAATTGGTGTCATTTCTATCCGCGACTACCTCAAAAGAAACACCACAAAGAGTTGATCAATTTGAGTTCTAGAAGCGGTGCAAACCATCACAAGCTCCATATGAATGAGAGAGAGAATTAAACATGGAATTAAACATGGAAAGCTGATGCAAAGCAAGGAGAGATTACAACAAGATTGTGGGTTTGACAAGTAGTCTTTTTTACAGTACAGAGATATTACTTCAGCTACAACTAGATAATACATCAGATGCAAAGAGCAGACTGTAGCGCCATAGAGAGGAAAAAAATGGGGAAAGAAAAATAAATGCAAGGAAAACAAAGGAAAAAAGAAAATTGTTAAAGAAATCATCACTTGAGGTATGCCAGTGAAAGAGAAATTACTAATACTATCACACCAGTTAGTAGGAAGGCACATACCTCCAATGACTTCATATACAAAATCATTTGGAAAAGAGGGAGGCAATGAATTAGCTACAGTTAAGATGTGTGTAATATTCTTGCTATTAAGTGCATCCTTGTTAGTAGCAGCACCCACAGAACCCAAGAATAGGCCCTGAGAAATCAAAAGAAATTACGGAAAATTCAGGCAAACAATTAAAATCCCAATCAAGACATCAATTAATATATACATCAAAGTTAACTTACCTCTTCAATCTGGCATGGAACATCATCTCCCTTAAAGAATCTAGTTACATTTATAACTCGCAAAAGTGCTGCTACTTGATTCTTGATCGAATCATCAATCTGATTATTCATGGCTTGCAGGATAAGACTTTTATTTTCCGCTTGTTGCTTATGTTCTTCCTTGAAGTGAAGGAAGAGATTGTTAAGATTTAAATGATTAGCCAATTCACATTTCCAACTCTAGGTTATATGATATGAATAACATTGAATGTTTATTATCCCATATCACAATTACAACCTGGTACGACTATGAACACCAAACTATATTACTGAACAATTTACGGACCAATTCTCGAGAACCACATTATAACATTAATAACATTGTACAGGATTCTAATTTCACACAAAATGATGTAAACAAACAAGGAATAGAAGTAGCCAAATTGGGAATTGAAAAGATGAAATCTTTACAACAAGGAATATAACAAGATCAAAACTTTTATTCTACAAAAGGATCAAATACACCAAAAACAACAAAAATTCCATCTGGGTATTCTTCAAGTTTCCACCTATTTAAGAATTAAAAATGTAAAATGAAGAGGGAGAGAGAGAAAGAGAAGATTCTATTAACCTTCAAAGTTCAATCAAAAGAGATCTCTCAATCTCCTCGTCCTCTCTAGTAGTGCTGGAAGAAGAACAACTAAGAGAATTCTCCGCGTGCCCACACTATTTTGATCTTTTGACACGTCCAAGTGTAAAATGAGAAAAAGATGAAGGGCATTTATGTAAAGTTATTGGAAGGGCAAATTGGGCTATTAAAGAAAAAAGAGCCCCTCAACAGTTTCACTCCACTGGAGCCGTGATAAGCCAAATGAAAGCAGTGAGTGGTGGAAATGGAGAGTTTTGGGGTTGGAAATGGGAACATGAAAGAAGGATAAAACAAAGTAAAGCATCGAAATCCTCTGATTCAGCAACAGGAGGAGGAGGTTACTGGTTCCCTTTAAAGCAAGCTGTGACCGCAGGTGCGCTTGCTCTTACTGGGGATACAGTAGCTCAAGTTACAGACCGCTGGAAAAAGAACAAGCCATCCAAACGATACTCCTATGACCAAGACGCTTCTCAGAATTCCAATGACAATCAGGTCAGTGTGTGTGTGTGTTTTCTTTTATTTATTTATTTATTTATTATTATTATTATTATTATTATTATTATTATTTTTTGCCATGTATTGGAAATGAATTTAAACATGTTGTTATGTTTGTTGATTGATTTAGCAGTAAATTTGAATAATTGATTTGTGTTTTCCTTAAACTTGGTTTGGAAAAAATGGCAATGCTATTAGCTTAGCTTATAAATTCAGTCTAATGTTGTAAGTCTATAACTATTTTGGTAAGTTTAGATGTTTCAAAATCAATGTAATAATTTTTACCATAAGAAATACATGAACAAGAAAAAAAAAAAAAAAGGGCAATGTAGAAGGTATAAATTCGCTGCATCTGTCTGAAAACTCGTTTGGTTTGCCCAAGGGGGTATACCATGGCTTGCGATGTTGTGTTCTAAACCCAACATAGAACTTATTGGCAGTGTTTTCTATGCATGTGATTAGTACTGATTCTTAAACTTTTCTTTCTTCTAATAAGACTTTGCACAGTCCAACCTTGTTTCCTACAGCAAGATAACATGGCTTTATGTTGACCAACACATAATATTGCGTTACTCTAAATATCACTGGAGACTAAATTCATCCATTGCCAATTCATGTACTGGAAGTTTGCAAATGTTACTGCTTTCTAATCTGGGCCAGCAACCTTTGTGATGCATTTAGGACAAGCCTATGTTGTTGTTTTTCAATGTTTATTCTTATCTACATAGTGTGCTTAAAGTTGTTTTGAGTTTGGATTTTGATGAAATGCTCTTGTTTAGGATTTTATTGGGATTTTCCTTTCCGATCATGATTGGCTTCGTGTCTTACGAATGACTTCTTATGGGTTTCTATTGTATGGTCCTGGTTCTTATGCATGGTACCAATATCTTGACCGTTGTTTGCCAAAGCAGACAGTGAAGAATCTGATGCTAAAGGTACTAGTTTCTTTGGATATCACTGTTAGCTAATCATAATCAGGATAAACTTGATAGGTCAAAGAGTAGCTTCTTTAAAAAATATGATGCAAATTCTTAGTTTCTTTTCAGGTTTTATTGAACCAAATAGTGCTTGGTCCATCTGTGATTGCTGTTGTCTTTGCATGGAACAATCTATGGCAAGGGAAGCTTTCACAGCTTCCAGAGAAGTATCAAAGAGATGCTCTTCCAACATTGCTCTATGGTAATTCAGACTTTCATTGATTTGAAAACAAGTTTTTGTGTGGTTTGATATTTGATATCTGGTTTCAATGCAGGATTTAGGTTCTGGATACCTGTCAGTGTATTGAATTTTTGGTACATCTTCTGCCCTTTTTTGGTGTGCCTTTTATAGTCCCTGGATTGAAACCCTTGAGCACAATGATGATTATATGAAGAACAGCACTCTGATTTTTTATCCTTTATTTTTTTTCCTCAAATGCACAATTAACTACTCCTTTTTGGTGCTTTCATTTGTTACCTGTATTTTTGGGAGAAACAAATGCTAATATAGCTACAAAAACCTTTCTAAATTGGAGTATAATTGCTAGTGAGAAAAAAAATGTGATTTAAAACTTTGGTAAAAGTTTTGCTTAACGCCATAAAAAAGCTGTGTTATGTTGTATATCAGAGTACAATTGTACACTTATACCTTATGCATGCACATTAAATTCTCTGGCAAAATTCATAAAATTAATGTCGTAGAATTATACTTATTTTCCAAGTTTTTTATTTTGGCTAATTCTTTATAATCAACAGGGATTTCTTCCACTGACTTATTTCCCTCATGGAGCCTGAGATGTCAAAATATGGAAATCATTTTTGTCAAACTTATTTTCACTAAAACAAGCAAGGTTTAAATTTCACAAGTTTTGTTCCACTTCTAAAGTTGATGAAATTCACCAACGCACAAGGCTTTTAGACACTGCATGCTTATGTTGAGGGACTTGTTTATGTAGAAGCTCTGCTAATTTATTCCGCTCCTATCAGGGAGAAAAGCTTATAACTTCAAATTAACTTGTAAACTGTTCTTAAAAAATAAAATAAAAACTTGTTAAGTGTATGTTTTTCTGGCTTAAAACTCTTTCAAGAAAGCATCCAGTATGTGAGTTTAGGAAGATTCACCTTGCTGCCAAACGCTCTCAGGAAATTTATAAAGTCACCCTTATCAAACCATGGATATGGTAAGACTATATATTCTGCAACAAGTTAAGTTTTTATCCGAACAGTTGACTGGGGATATTTTTTTACTAGTTACATGAACATAGCATAATGTTTTCTCTCAGCCTCTCTGATCCAGTTACTTTTATGCGCTATGAGATTTAGAACCAAACCTGTGAAACAATTCTTCTAGAATAGATTTTGATTGAGGTTGCTACAAAGGCATGCTCCATCTCACAAATCCTCTCATGAAGGTTCATTAATGACTGCCCAAGGACTATGGTGTGAATGAGGGAAAGTAAGTCAGTATTTATAAAGATAGCTTCACCCGTCACGTTAGAAAACTTTGAAACTCCGATTATATGATTTTGCCTAACAACTATAGGGACATTGTTTGGGGGAGTCTGACTTTCCAAGATTATCAGGAGTGAAATTGATGGTGTTAAATTCCTAAACTTCATATGATAAACCTCTGCTTAGAACATGGTCCTGCAGCAGACTTTCAGTTATTGTTTCTTAGTAAGTGAATAGTTTTTTGAACTGGTGGCATGATTATGCAATATATCTGCAATTTTGTAGGGCTGTCCCCATTCAAGCTCGTGTAGCTTTCATGTCCACGGGGTCTATATTTTGGAACTTCTGCTTGTCCTCAACATTGAACAAATAGATTCATCATGTCAGCATTCTGAACATGAGGTTCGTTTTTCATATTTAAGAAATGAGCTTTGTAATACCGTCTCTGCTTTTATTTTTATCCTTGTTATTTAAAGTAACAATGTGAAACATGTCGACCTTTCCTCCTGTGAAACACACAGTTAGGTAGACCATGATTGGCTCAAGAGAATGGCAGCTGTGAGCATTGATTACAATTTTAGAGCAACTTGAGATTTTTACCTATTTAAAAAACGAGCTTGGCTGTATGAGATTTTCTGAAAATATTTTGGTTTTGTTGTAATTCGATTGTATGAGAATAGAAAATAATTGTTCATTGACTAATAACCGAGCAGTATGCTGGAGGAAGTCGGAAAGTTACTTGTGTGCCTTCCATCTGCTGATTTCTTTTCTTAATTGGGCAATGCCAATTCTCTCTCAAACCTTTAATGGTTGGTTTGGGTACTTGTAAACCTGGGCAGGTGTTGTCTACAGGGTTATTAATTATGTTATGGTTTAAGTTGTTTTTTATTGGAACCTTGTAATGGTTGGTTTGGGTACTCGTAAACCTGGCAGGTGTTGTCCACAGGGTTATTAATTATGTTATGGTTTACGTTGTTTTTTATTGGAATTATAAATTTTGATTCTAAAAGCATTTTGATGTTCTATTTTGAAGCCATTCAAAATGCAAACCCGGTAATGATATGGTTATATAATCCACATGTAAAAAAACAAATCATGAAAAGTCATGATAGAAAAGTGACAGAGAAATTACTTTAACCAAACCACTAATATTATTGAAATAAAATGATTAGCATGAACACAAATAGTGACATCATGATGATAGTTATAGCTTAATAAGTTAAATTTATTGTTTGTCCTAACAAAGAAAAATATTATGTAACATGAAATAAAATATTATTGCTTCAAAATAAACAAATCCATAAAATACAAGTTTATTTAGAATATTATATGGCTTCAAAGAAAATCTAGGTACTAGCTAAATAGGTAAAACAAACTTAACAATTCTGAAATAATAATAATAATAATAATAGAGTTCTAAATAAAATAGATAAAATAACTATAAATCAACAACAAAACTAATATAAATTTTGTATGGTACTTTGTAAATCTTATTTCAAGTATTTTTAATGTTTGATTGATCTGAAATTTTAGTCTAAAATAAAAAAGATCTCTCAAAATATCTAGTAAACTTTCAACTTGATCAACATTCAAATTGAAAATTATATTTGTTTAGCATAAAACCGTGTATTTGAAAAAATCAACCCCAATCTAACTTTAATTCTCCTAAATAAACATTAAAATATTTGTAATACTTGTTGCCCTTTAGTTTTCTTATAAAGTATGAAAAATCCTAAAATATTATAACCTTTAAATGCCATTAGTCATCATTTCCTATGTAACTAGGGTAAATAAAGAATTTTTATAAAAAAAAAAAGATTTTATTAGAACATTAAAAAAATTCTTGCCACATCTAGAAACTATATTATTGTTTATTAAAAATCCTTCTAGAACTAGAAAACTTCTAAAATAAGTTGTTGATCATCCTTGTATCATTAGGAAAAGAGTCATCTTCAAATAAGAATTTCACAAGTCAAAAAGCAACAAATAATAAAATCTACTTAGAACCTTCTGACCTATATTGTGATTCATTCTTAAACTCTAAATGACATAAAATTTTAACCTCATGTAGAACAATATATCTAGAAACACTATGTAAATTTCATCCCAACTAAATTGTCTAATTTATAGTTATTGATGCAATCCTAACTTCAACACCAAGAAATTAATTAGAGGTTCTATTAGGTCTAGTCACAAAACTTGGAGTAAAAGGATTCAAAGAGGTAATTAATGGCTTTCTTCAAGATATACGGGCTAAGGTAGACTTCAAGAGGATATCAAAGAATAAAGAAGCCTGATTAATTTGATTCATGTTTAAGAAAGACTTATAAAAGAGCATGCAAAAAAAAGATTACAATAAGAAAATTTAAATTTGCTAATTTTAACCTTTCATTACTGTTTTAATCATAACTAGAGCTAAAAAAAATAAATTTTGATATGATTCTAGTTGCATTGGACAGTAGACATCCATGTATTTCTAACGATAAATCATAGACATTCTAATTTGGCAATACAAGGAAGAACAATTCATTTGAAATTGGGCTTTAATTTTAACACCATATTATAAAATTTGATTTTAGTCTTGTTTTAATTAGTTTTGCTATTATCTATTTATAGTTTATTTTAGGCCCTGCAGCATTTAATGATTTATCTAGGTTAGGTTTTATTTTATTATTTTAGTTGCTTTGGAATTTTAATGTGTTAAGGTCTATTTATCAAGTTTGGGTTAGCGTTTATACTGTATAAATCCATTGTTAATATTATTTTTCAGTTTAAGAAATTTTCTATAAAGTTGTTACATATTGTGTGCTTTATTTCTCTGTGTAATTAAGTGATTTTCATACTAGATTTTTTATTAAACTTGCAAACTCTTCAAATAATTGATTAATTGCATTATGATTTTTACTTCTTATTTGTGTCTCGTTATAGGTGTTGAGTGGGGGTGATCAATTATATATAACTTTAGTTATCCAAAGCGAAGATCTTGTTAGGTTAAGTTGCAAACTTTTCTTCAAATCTCAAATTTGCAATTTAAGAGACAATTCTGCATCATTTTATGCTTGATAGCGTGAAACTAGATATTAGATAATATTACACCAAAATTAAAATTTGATTGTTTAACTTTTATATGGATCGTATCATTCCCTTTCTCTGCATGAAGATTCATTATCGAATCATTAGTAGAGAAACATTATTAAAACTCTTGTTATGAACATGACACTCCATATAGAAGATGCTTTCTTGTTGCTCCTCAAATCAATAGTCTTATCTTGTAATTTCATTGTATTTTTCATTATACACACTTTTCCCGCTCCAAATACATCTTATGATTGTTTTTCCTTGTAAATTAAGGAATCTTTATGTTAATAATTCTCAACACCTATCTTATCAAAATCATCACACCTCCTAACATTATTTCCATCTCAATCAGTCTTATTTCTCGAAACATTAATTAAATCATCATGTCTCTTTCTTCTCTCTATCATATCCTTAAATTCTATATTACCCTTGTTCAATCTTTCTAACATCTTTAAATCTTCAAAACACTCCAGTGATAAGAAAATTTTATTCTCGCTCTCGTTCTTTCACATGTTTACACTTTTCTTGAGTCTCACTCAATTACGCTTTTCATCATGAAATTCATCACAACCAAAAAGAAAAACCTACTTGGGCAATCCAAATATGAGTAATGAATAAGCAAGAAATATATAAAAACAAGAAAAACTAAAAGTTATGATGACAATTCTAGTAGTAGCAAGTGAATTTATACGAGATATGAATATTTTTGAAGACACGAAAAGAAATTATAAGAAACTATTATGAAAACAAATTGATTGAAACCCAAACAACACTTTATTATACTTCTTGTCATAACCCAATTTGGGTTTCCTCCAAATTGTCCTTTTCTTTTAAAATTGAAAAAAAATGAAAAACAACAAAAAAATAAAAAATGAAAATGAAAAAAGACTAGCAACCAAGATCATGTTCAAAAGTGTTTCAATGTATGGAGGAACCAAACTGAAATTTTGAACAAAATCGAGAGCCCAATTGTACCTTATAGTACCTAAAATTGAAATAAAATATAGATTTAAGGTTAAATGAAATGATTACTAAATAAAGTTGTATAAAAATTAAGTTTGATGACTTAATTAGACTTTTAATAAGCCAATTTAATTTAATCATGGATCCAATTAAAAAATTAATGAAGTGAAAAAACTTAATTAGATGTTTAATAACTCAAATTAATTTTATTAAGGACTTAATTTGTGAAAAAATAAGTTTGAATTTTTTTTAAATTTAATTGGATAAAATTAAGAATAAAAATTGCAAGAAACTAGAAGTTTCAAGCCCAATTGAGAGTCAAGTTAAAGAATTTTAAAACCAAAAAGCGTAAAAATTCGAGGATCCAATCAAAAAACATCAAGGGTGAAATTACAATGAATCTAAAAAATTAGAGCTAACTAGGAATTCCATTATAAAATTCCAAAGGTTTAAGGAATAAATTAAAAATAGTTTAATTTCATTATTCATTTTCTTCTTCCTAGTAAAATATAAAAAAAAATGATAACCAAATGCTTTTTTTTTCCGGCTTTAATTTCTCCCCCCATCATATCACACAAATTTTATGTATTTATATTTCACTCTAAATCAAAATTTCAACTTTAATAGCTCTAAAAAACTCTTAAATTCTCTCTTAAGAATACTACCCAACATTGTTATACCAGCAAAAACAACCTAGGTCTTCCCTTAATCGCACAAAGCAGGAAAAGTTTTTATCCTCTGCTCTAATGAATGACTGTATTTTATTCTTCACTATTAAGAGTCGAGATTCCATTAACTATAATAAAAAACCCCACAAAACTCTAACCAAGCAGCTTGGAGAGGGGGGGATGAACACTACCATGAATAATATTTCTCAGCTCCTATCCTCTTCCACCTCTGGTCAGCTTTTCCTCACGGCTCCACACCCACCACTACTTCTAGTCCCGTTTTTCATTTAGGGTTCACCATTTTTTCAACACTTGTCCTCCACCTGTGAACCACAACCAAGAATAGGTCCCCACAGCCTCCTCTCCACTGGTTACAGCACTGTGACCTCAGCCACAGCAGCGCAGCAACACCAACAGGGGTCTCAGCATTAGCAGCTACACGTTACAGCTTCTCAGTCCAGCAAACAAAAACACAACGACAGGTGCACTACTGTTCTCTACTTAGTAACGTGAACTCCAGTGGCAATGCCCAGCCTCTCCATGCCGGCAGCTCCTCCACACCAGCAACAACATAACACCAGTAGTGAGCTCTTGACATATCGTCCTCCTACAGCAGTAGCAGAGGCGGTTCTTCCTAGTCACATCAGCAGCAAAGCTTCATCATCCCTAGTGCAACAACATCAACTTGCTCCAGCAGTGGAGCAGCCGCTAGCATAGCAGCGTGCATCTCCTCTGAGCAGCAGTGCCAGCCGCCAGCTCCTCTTCCAAAAGCAAGCTATCAATCTTAGGCCATATAACTTCTCCCCTTCCTCCCTCATGGGTGCTGTGCATAAAAATACATGGAGAATGAATTATTTGCTATGCTGGCAATTGTTCTGAAATTTTCCACCATGTCGAGCCAGCAGTGGAAAAAAAAGGGGCCCAACCTCCATTCCGCCCAATCCACTGGGATGAATCCAGCCCTCGTATACAAAAAAACAAAAGAGAAGGCTGGGCATTTATTAGCCTAACATATCAGATTGGATTGGTCAATAGACCCATCTCACAAGCATGAACTTGACTTTTTGCCCGATAAACTTAGCCTGCTAGGGCATGCCCAACCTGTGTGGGTTGCTGGGCCATGCCCAACTTAAATCTAAAACATGCTTAGTTTGTTTTAAAAATGTTATTTTTAAGTTTTTAATTATATTTGTCACATTGTCTTAAATACTTTAAATGTATTTAATTTTAGACTAAGGAAATATTTAACAAATGTGTCCTGTAACTTTTTTTTACCCCTATTTTAAGGTCTAGTGACACGACGAAAAGATTGATGTCTTCTCCCAAGTGCAGGAGTGTCGAAGTAATAAATAACTCGGCAAGACCGGGGTCGAACCACAGGGAGGTTATGTCTTAAATACTTTAAATGTATTTAATTTTAGACTAAGGAAATATTTAACAAATGTGTCCTGTAACTTTTTTTTACCCCTATTTTAAGGTCTAGCTAAACATATCTTAAAAAATTTTCAATTTTTTTTAAAAACTTCACATTTCATTTTAAAATTATTTATCGCTTCATCATGTGTTTTTCCAATAATTTTATCTAATATTAAGTTATACACTTAAATTCTAAGATACGGACTCAAAATTAAAAATACTTCATTTTTCTCCAATTTTTTTTTTTAAATATAGAAAATTTAAAAAATCCCTTATACAAAAATATTTGTTTCTTCAAAAATTTTATTTAATATTGGGTTATAACTTATATTATAAGATATAGACCTGGTATTAAAAATACCTGATTTGTTTAAGAAATTTTAAAAAATTCCTTATTTCAAAAAATACAAAAATATATTTTGTTTTAGTGCATAAAGCCAAATTCTAAAAGTTTTTCATATATTTTTATATACCAAAATGGATATCGTAATCAATTTGTGATTATATTTTAGGATTTAACCAAAAATTCAAAAATATCATAAAATTTAATTTGTTTTATTAATATTTACTGTATGAATTTTACAACTTAATACATACTCCTGATATTAAATTAAAAGAATTGATAGCAATAATACCAGGAATTAGTTGTAAACATCATTATTTGAGAGTATAAAATTACAATGTAAATTATATCCTTAGATATTAAAGATACAAAGTAATAATAAGAGAGACATTAAAATTTGAGTCCTAAAACGATCAAGATTTAAAACATAAATTTCTTCACGAAAGGAGATCTTCCTTAAATTTTGGATTAGACCAATGAATTAAAACATGACCTAGAAAATTAATCAATCAATAATGTAGCTTATCATAAATATGGTGCATTGGGGGTGATGTGTCTTCCTTACACAACTAGTTTTTCTTACCCAGACTCTCACAGATTATAAGTTTTCTAATAATCATGATATTAAATAGTGACTCCTTTAAAAATCATAATCTATAATTAAATCCCCAAACCCTTTAAAATTCAGGAGGCAACTCCATTATTCAATGTCATGCATGCCACGACATTACCCAAATCAATTTAAATTAGTAAAGAAAGTTTTAATAGTTAACACAAATTAGCTTGTTTAATGCAAACTAAACACAAATCTTGAAACTAAACCAAATGATATCTGAATGACCTCAAATCTAATACATAGTGTGATTAGACTTCATATAATTATGATGCGGTTTGATCCAATTATACCTTTTATTTTTATTTTTTTACGGTAAAATATATAACGTCTTTGTTTGAACAAATTTCTTCTTTTTCTTTTTTTACCTTTTATGTTACTGATATGTGTAAAAGTAACAACACAAAATAACATTGTTCATGAGTAGTTGTCAACATTCAAGAGGATAGATGAAGATTGGAAATAATAAGTTTCAATATGTGGAACAAGAAAAAAAATTATAAGAGGATATAACTTGATAAATGAAGTCGAGTTTTGATGCCAACTAAGATGAACCATGTAATCATAGGTTTCATATCATTTTTTTTTGTGTTTGTTATTTTTGTTATTGTTTTTTATTTTGCCCTCATTTTTGTTTTGTAATTTGTTTTGTTGTCATTTTCATTTTTCTCAGTTGCTTGTGTCTTGAGAATATTTGGTTAGACATTACAAAGCTGTGGTTTTTTATTGTTTGTGATTGGTTCCTTGAAAAAACTAAAAAGGAGAGCATGAGAGGTAAAAGACAGAAAGGTGAGTATATTATCATGAAAAGCCATAATTGAGTGAAATACGAGTGGATTGATATCATATTGAGTGTAAATACATGAGGGAGTGTGGGGGATATATTATTTTAACTACTAAGATAAAATTTTAGATTTTAACGATGTCTGTTAAACATGGATCATCACTTACGAAGGAGAGGGAAAACATGTTCTTTTTTTAATGGACTATACAACAACAATTTAAGAGAATGAATGTGAGGTTTGGTGAGGTTTTTGATAGAATAGAAAGACAAGAGGTCATGAATGCTAGTTTGTGAGAAGGGTTAGTTGACACGACTAAAAGATTGATGTCTTCTCCCAAGTGTAGAAGTGTCAAAGTAATAAATAACCCGGCAAGACCGGGGTCGAACCACAGGGAGGTTAATTATATAAATTATAGATAATAATAATACAACAACAACAGTAACAACAACAATAACAATAATAATAATAATAGTAGCAGCAGTAGTAGTAATAATAGTGATAATAAAGAAGAAGAAGAAGAAGAAGAAGAAGTTAATGAGAACTTTGAGATAGAAAATTAACATAAGGATTTAAACAATGATAATAACTGCTTGACCGCTTTTTATGATCGGCTTGTTTTAACTCGCAAGTGCACGAGTGTGCGATGTAGCAATTAACTCGGTAAGATCGAGGTCATATCCATAGAGAGCTAGATCTGGAAATTAAGCTAAGTAACAAAAAAAACTCAAGAGGAATTAAATTAACAATAACTTGGTTGAAAATAATTGATGGATTTGTTTTTAAAGATAAAAAAAAAATGTAAATAGATTTTAAATGACAAGAAAAAGTAAGTCTTGGTCCAAATCAATTTTAATGGTGATGTATTGGTGATTTCTTCAACATATATAAGATAACTCAACCTAATATCAACGATGATGATATTAGATCAGAAGATATTACATATATAAGATAACTCAACCTAATATCAACGATGGTGATATTAGATCAGAAGATATTACAATGAAGATTAGAAAGATGAAGATTGATTATTGCTTAAGAATGAACAAGTACTTTCATATTAAGTAAGACATTGAATCAAGCAATCTCTATACCAAAACTAAAGTTTGTGCATAAAAATTCAAGATTATAACATTACCTAAATGATTTCTAAAATTTCTTTACAATAATAAATCATTCATGAAGAAAATAAGAAGATAAACATTAAGATTCATTCATATCCTAAAGAACTCACCTCAATCACCATTATCCTTGATTTGGATCCAAGAAAGAGTTTAGCCAACCATGATTATATATAAGAACACTTCAATAAACATGAAAGAACTTGAATCCAACTGAATTAATAAGTTTTACAAACTAAAGAACCGAAATCTATAAAGAAGAACACAATACAATTTCAGAAAAAATTCGGACACAAATCTGACTCTAACTTTGGACAGCAATTCGACCCTCTTAGAAGCTTTTTTTCTGAGAAGTCTATTAGAGACATATTTATAGGAAATTATGTCACCTTTCCAGATCATGAAAGAACAGCTCATTTGGACACCTGAGTCAAAAATTATGGGCAAAACACCGAAAGGTGTTCTGAAAAATCAAATCAAGACAGCTTTACAACTACTTTGGTGCACATTTTTCTTCCTCATTTATGAGGTGTCTCCTTCTTCTTTTTGACCCAAACTAATGTTAAAATATCCCCTCCAGCTTTCCATCCATGTGCTTGCCTTCTTGGATCAATGGATTACCCAAAATAAATCAATTGTTATTTGTTGTGTGGACATGTAAGATCATGGATTGTGTTTGGGTTGATTTGGGGTTGATTTAGGGCTGATTTTGGGGTTGAATTTGGGCTGAATTTGAGCATCAAATAAGTATACAAATGTACTTATTATTTGGGCTAAGATTGACATTGAAACCTTGAGTGTTTAATGGTTGAAGTTTGCACACAACATAAGGCAAGTTTGGGCTTGAAATAAATCATATGATATTCTTTTCTAGAATTGGAATAGAATTGATTTTTGGGACAAATTTGGAGCACTTATTTGAACCAAGATTTGCTTCAATCTTCAACTAAATGTCTCTTCAATTCTTTGTTCTGAATTCCGACGTTGAATTTTCTGAATTAATTCATTTAAGCTCCAAAAACCTATCGAAACATTAAAACAAACTTCATTACTAAAAAACACATCAATTATTATAAAAACAACCAAATAAAAACAATAAATACATATGTAAAATAAGAGACTTAATGACACTTTTGATGCACAATCACACCCCCCAACTTAGATTTTGCTAGTCCTCAAGCAAAACAAAACATAAAACCTTTGAAATAAAAAGAATAACAACAATCATAATTAGGCTCGATTCATCACACTTGAAGGACGTCCTCAAGCAAAAGAAAACATAAAACCTTTAAAATAAAAATAATAATAATAACAACCATAATTAGGTTCGATTCATCACACTTGAAGGACCTATCATGCAAACATTGGTATCTTTAACTTAGTGTACACAATAGCAAATAAAGAAAAATAAGCATACTCACATTCTCTAAATCAAACATCCATACAAAATTTCCAAATTCAGTCATATTTATTGTGCAACCAACATAATTGATTCATATGAAAACTTAACTTGTAATCTTCCCTTCTCACCAACACAAACAAGGTAGCAAACTAGAGAAATATCTATATATTTTTTTTCTTTCTTTTTTTCTTTCTTTGTTTTTTTTTTTTAATAAGATATGATTTATTTTTTGTCTTTAAGTAGTCACTTCCCTTTTGACGCGAATACAAACATTTGTGATGAATGCACCCGGTTACTCACAAAGTCACAAACTTAAAGTGCTTTGCATACTCATATTTCAAGCTGCCGTTTGACGTAAAGATAAACATTTGTGATGAATACCCCTAGTTACTAAGCAACTCAAAACATTGGAGTAGATAGAACTTTGTACACATTTATTTATTTATGTAATGATTATTACTCTATTTACTTAAACCTTGTTTAGGACTAGATCAAAAGGGATAATCACAAGTAAAGCATCATACTCATCTTTCATGCATATTCACACAACTCACACAACTTTTACAAGGAAAAATGTACTTCAGTAATCTTAAAAAAAAGTATGTTATATCTTGCTTTATAAGATATTATCTATCCCAAATTAAAGCATGCAATGTTTAACACAATAATGAACCCAAAAAGGTAATGATGATCCTAAACAAGTCTCATTCACATACCAATGCAAGTATTTTTTTTATTTGTTTTTAACAAGCATGGTTATCTCAAGCATTCAACATAATGAAATATCAAAATTAAGTTTTACATTATCCTCAATGTAAAAGAGAAAGAGAAGAAAAGTATAAAGATTAGAAAATTGTTACTCCCCTTCTATTTTCAAGGATGAATGTCTGATTGAATTGGGCATGAGCTGACTTCTTGCTTGATTTTTTTTTAACCTGCATATCACAACTAAAAGAAAACATAAAAGAAAACATTGATGTTTTTTTTTTTTTGAAAATAAAGAACCTCACACCCCCTAAATTAAAACAATGCATTGTCCTGAATGCATGAACAAGAAAATATAAGAGATGGAAGAAAGAAGAAAAAAATGAAAATGAAAAAAAAAATAAAAATAAAAATAAAAACTCATTACTTTTGATACTACAATGGTATTGGATCTTTAAGATCCAATGTCTTAACTTCAGCGACAACATTTTCAAGATAAAGTTTCAATCGATGACCATTTACTTTGAAAATATTTCCATTCTTGGGATTTTCTACCTCAAATGCACCATGCTCAGAGATGGATTTAATCACAAATGGACCAATCCATTTTGTCCTCAACTTCCCAGGAAAGAGATGTAATCGTGAATTATACAAGAGAACCTTTTGACCAACATGAAAGGATTTTCTAAGAATATGTTTATCATGCAAAGTTTTCATCTTATGTTTTGAAATTTTTGCATTTTCAAATGCATCATTTCTTAGCTCCTCTAATTCATCCAATTGAAGCTTTCTATTTTTGCCAACCTCATTTTCATTGTCATTGAATTGCCGAATGGCCCAATATGCACGGTGCTCAATCTCAATAGGGAGATGACAAGGCTTTCCATAAACTAGCCTATAAGGAGACATTCCTAAAGAGGTCTTATAAGCAGTACGATATGCCCACAAAGCATCAACTAGTCGTAGGGATCAATCTTTACAGTTTGGATTGACTGTTTTCTCTATAATGTTCTTGATCTCCCTATTTGCCAACACAGCTTGGCCACTAGTCTGTGGGTGATAGGGGGTACTGACCGTGTGAATTACACTATATTTTCTCATCAAAATCCCAACGGGCTTGTTACAAAAATGTTTCCCCCCATCACTAATCATAGCCCGAGGCATGCCAAAATGAGAGAAAATATTTTCTTTCAAGAATTTGACCACAACTCGATGGTCATTGGTTCGAGATGCAATGGCCTCCACCCATTTAGACACATAATCAACAGCTACAAAGATGAATTGGTAACCAAATGAACTTGGAAATGGTCCCATGAAATCAATCCCCCAACAATCAAATATTTCCAAAACAAGGATGGGGTTAAGGGGCATCATGTTTCGCCTAGTGAGGCTACCTAGTCGTTGGCATCGGTCACATGCAACACAAAAGGCATAAACATCTTTAAACATGGTAGACCAATAAAAACCACATTGCAAGATTTTGGCAATGGTTTTCTTGGAAGAGAAATGCCCACCACAGGCTAATGCATGACAAAAATTAATGACCCTTGGAATTTCATGATCAGGGATGCACCGCCTAATAATTTGGTTAGGACACTATTTAATTAGGTAGGGGTCATCCCAAAAAAAGGTGCGCACATTGCGCAAGAATTTTTGTTTGTCAAGTTTAGACCAATGAGAAGGAATCTGACTTGTGGCTAGGTAATTTGCTATGTCAGCATACCATGGAGAACCAATGTAAGAGACAGTACCTGCACAAAATAAATTTTCATCAGCAAAGAGTTCATTTATTGGAGATTCATCAATTATGGTCTTATAGCTTGAAAGACGAGACAAATGATCAGCCACTACATTCTCTACTCCCTTTTTATCTCGAATTTCAATGTTAAACTCTTGGAGTAGGAGGATCCATCGAATCAAACGTGGTATGGCATCTTGTTTTGTGAGCAAATATTTCAATGTTGCATGATCAGTGAAAACAATAACAAGAGATCCAACCAAATAAAACCTAAACTTGTCTAATGCAAAGACCACAGCTAAGAGTTCTTTTTCAATTGTAGTGTAATTCAATTGAGCATCATTCAAAGTCTTGCTAGCATAATATATGACATGAGGTTTCTTGTCTTTTCTTTGCCCTAAAACAGCCCCAACCGCAAAATCACTAGCATCACACATCAGTTCAAATGGTAAAGACCAATCAGGAGCTTGTATGATTGGTGTAGTTGTCAACAACCCTTTAAGCTTTTCAAAAGCTTCTTGACATTTTGATGTCCAATCAAATGGGACATCTTGTGACAACAAATTACACAATGGTTTGGCAATGGTACTAAAAGAATGAATGAATCTTCGATAAAAACCAGCATGTCCTAAAAAGGATCTCACATCTTTCACAGTCTTAGGGGTAGTTAATTTTTGAATGACTTCCACTTTTGACTTATCTACCTCTATCCCTTTTGAAGAGACAATGTGACCTAAAACAATGCCATGTGTCACCATAAAATGACACTTCTCCCAATTGAGTACAAGATTGCTCTCTTCACACCTTTCAAAAACTTTTTCTAGATTCATTAGACACAACTCATAAGAATCCCCATAAACTGAAAAATCATCCATGAAAACTTCTAAAAAATTTTCCACCATGTCACTAAAGATACTCATCATACACCTTTGAAAAGTGGCTGGTGCATTACACAAACCAAATGGCATTCTTCTATAAGCATAAGTACCAAAAGGACAAGTGAAAGTGGTTTTTTCTTGGTCTTCTAAAGAAATCTCAATTTGGTTATAACCTGAGTATCCATCCAGAAAACAATAGAAAGCTCTTCCAGCTACTCTTTCAAGCACTTGGTCTAAAAATGGAAGCGGAAAATGGTCCTTCCTAGTCACCATGTTCAATTTACGATAATCAATGCACATACGCCATCCAGTTTGGATTCTAGTTGGTACCAGCTCATTATTTTCATTCTTCACTACCGTGACTCCAGATTGTTTTGGGACAACTTGGGTTGGACTAACCCATTTTGAGTTTGCAATAGGGTAAATGATACCTGCATCAAGTAGCTTAAGCACTTCACGTCTCACTACTTCCTTCATGTTTGGGTTCAATCGTCTTTGTATTTGCCTCACAGATTTAGCCTCTTCTTCAAGATAGATTCTATGTGTACATAAAAGAGGGCTAATTCCTTTCAAGTCAGTAATTTTCCACCCAATTGCTTTCTTGTGTTTTCTTACCACTCTCAAAAGTTTGTGTTCTTGCTCTATGCTAAGTTTTGATGAGATCACAATAGGATATGATTCATCTTCCCCTAGAAATGCATACTTCAGATCACTCGGTAAAGGCTTCCTTTCTAGTTTATCAGGCTGGACAAGAGATTCCTCAACTTTCACTTGGGGTGAAATCAAAGGCTCAAATGATGGGGTTCATTGACCTATTGACATAATAGGCATTGGATCTAGATAAGTCTCGAGTTCTCTTACCTCCTCATCAACACATTCCAAAGAACAAAATCTTTCATCATGAATTAAAGTTCTCTCTAATGGATCCTTGATCCACACTCTCTTAAAGTGTTCTTGAGAAACTGTTTGGATGAAATCTACCTCTCTAATGTCCTCATGTTCCCCGATTTGTTTGGAGACATTGAATATGTTCATCTCCACAGTCATATTCCCAAAAGACAATTTCATCACCCCATTCCTACAGTTAATTAAGGCATTGGATGTAGCTAGGAAAGGTCTCCCTAAGATGACTGGGATGGGGGCATTAGAACCTTGAATTGGTGCGGTGTCTAACACTACAAAATCAACAGGAAAGTAGAATTTATCTACTTGGACCAACACATCCTCAACGATACCCCTGGGAATCTTGATTGACCTATCAGCTAATTGAAGGGTGATTCAAGTAGGCTTGATTTCTCCTAAACCTAATTGTTCGTAAACAGTGTAGGGTATTAAATTCATACTTGCTCCTAAATCCAACAAAGCTTGATCTATCTTATGACTTCCAATAATGCATGAAATGGTAGGACAACCAGGTTCTTTGTATTTGGGAGGGGTCTTAAACTAGATGATGGAACTAGCATGTTCAGTCAGAAAAGCTCTTTCTTTCACATTCAATCTCCTTTTGACTGTGCATAAATCCTTAAGAAACTTTGCATATGATGGAACTTGTTTAATTGCATCAAGGAGTGGAATATTGATTTTCACTTGTTTGAACAATTCATAGATTTCTGAGTTCATAAGATCTTGTTTAGGTTTCCCTAACTTTTGTGGAAATGGTGCTCTAGGAACAAATTCTAAATCACTCATTTTAACTCCAATTTTTCTTGAATCATCTCCTTTCTCACTCATCTCTTTCTCATTTATCTCACCTTCTTTGTCACTTAAACTCTCATTTGTCACTTGTGTTTTGATTCTCTCTTCACTTTCCCTAGATTTCTCCTCTACAATACCTTTAGGAATCCTAAAACCTACACCTTTGTCAACAATCTTTCCACTTCTAAGGGTAGTGATGGCTTGGACTTGTTCATGGTTTGAAGGTTCACTAGGTGAGGATTCACTCATGTGTACCTGACCTCTAGGATTGGGCATTGGTTGAGCTGGGATTTTTCCCTTCTCTTGAATGCTTAGTGATTGAGTCAACTTAGTTAGTTGACTTTGAATGTCATCTAAGGTCCTATTGGTCTGGTCTTGGAATTTGTAAACTTGGTTGTTGATTCCTCCTTGTGTTTGCATGAATTGTTGAAGAGTATCCTCTAAGGATCTCTTATGAGGTGGTTGGTATGTGTTATGTGTGGGAGTATGAAATGGTTAGGGTGGAGGTTGAAATGTTTGAGGTACTGAAGAGCCCTCATTTCTCCATCCAAAATTTGGGTGGTTCCTCCATCCAGGATTATAGGTCTTAGAGTAGGGATTGCCTACTTGGTTTGGAAATGGCTTTCTAACATTACTTGAATCAGAAGTTTGGCCATATAGCACTTCCTTGAAGGCTGGAATGGTAGGACACTCAGTTGTCCTATGCCCTTTGCTCTCACAAACAACACAACTTTCCTCTTGTTGTTCACTTATAACATGCACTTTTTTAATCTCAAGAGACTCTACTTTCCTAGCCAATGAGGCTAATCTAGCATTGAGGTCATCAGTCTCTTTCAATTGAAACTTCCCACTTGAATGAGAAATGGTGTTTCTAGACTCAACATGAACTGGGAGAGAAGTCTCCCATTGCTTTGTGTTTTCAGCCAATTGATCAAAAAAATCAAAGGCCTCACTTGGTTCTTTGTCATAAAACTCACCATTACACATGGTTGACACTAGCTTTTTAAAATCTGCGGTAAGAGAGTCATAAAAGAAACTCACTAACCTCCACATCTCAAAACCATGGTGAGGGCATGCATTTAACAAGTCTTTGAACCTTTCCCAAGCTTGGTGAAATGACTCATTTGGACTACAAGAAAAATTCATCATTTGACGTTGTAAGGCTGCTGTCCTATGAGTGGGGAAGTATTTTTTCAAAAATTCAGCTTGCATTTCTCTCTATGTACCTATAGACCTAGGACGCAATGAGTTTAGCCAAAGCTTGGCTTTATCCTTTAGAGAGAATGGGAACAATTTAAGCCGAATGGTTTCCTCGGTGCATGTTCTATCAATAAAAGTATTACATACCTCTTCAAAGTCTTTAATGTGTATGTATGGATTTTCAGATCCATACCATGAAATGTGGGAAGAAGTTGAATCATGCTCGGTTTCAAATTGAAAGCTTGTTGGTTAAGAGGTAAGATAATACACGAAGGTGTACTTTGTCTAGCGGGGTGAAGATACTCTCTAAGAGTTCGAAAATTAGGTTGATCATTGAATTGTGGAGGTCCATTACCTTGAACACTCCCTTCACCCTCTACATCTTCAACATTAGCCATGATAAAATAATAATAATAATAATAATATAACAATTATATGAACATGAAAAGAAAGGAAAGAAAAGAAAAAAATTGCAAATAAAAGTAATAGCTCAAAAATAAAAATACAACAAATTAAGAAATTCACTCTCCAACTAATAAGCACTATTAACAACAATAAACATTAAAAGATAATTATAACAAGCTTGAATAAAAAGGTGGTAATACCGGCCAAGCACTTCAAACAATAAATATAAGAAAAATAATCATAACAAAACAACAAAATAAACTGAAATAAATAAGAGGCGGTAATACCGACCAAGCACTTTAGACAATAAATATAAGAAAAATAACAACAATAAACATTAAAAGATAATTATAACAAGCATGAATAAAAAGGCGGTAATACCGGCCAAGCACTTTAGACAATAAATAAAAACAATATCAACCAAATAAAATGAAATAAACAAGAAAAATATTAGCAACTAATAAGAATAGACAATAAAAGAAAAATGGTTGAACCAACCAAAATCCAACAATTAATAGTCCAGTCCACAGTCCAATATCCGAAACGTTAAGGTCAAATTTTTTTTAGGCGGTAAAACTAGCCACTTGATTTGTTTTTTTAATTTTTTTTTAGGCGGTAAAACCAGCCAATTAAATTTTTTTTATATGATTTTTTTTTAGTTTTCCAATAATCAAATCTAAATTTGTTACCTTGGCTTACTAGCTCCCCGATAACGGCGCCAAAATTGCTTGACTGCTTTTTATGATCGGCTTGTTTTAACTCGCTAGTGCACGAGTGTGCGATGTAGCAATTAACTCGGTAAGATCGAGGTCATATCCACAGAGAGCTAGATCTAGAAATTAAGCTAAGTAACAAAAAAAACTCAAGAGAAATTAAATTAACAATAACTTGGTTGAAAATAATTGATGGATTTATTTTTAAAGATAAAAAAAAATGTAAATAGATTTTAAATGACAAGAAAAAGTAAGTCTTGGTCCAAATCAATTTTAATGGTGATGTATTGGTGATTTCTTCAACATATATAAGATAACTCAACCTAATATCAACGATGGTGATATTAGATCGGAAGATATTACAATGAAGATTAGAAAGATGAAGATTGATTATTGCTTAAGAATGAACAAGTACTTTCATATTAAGTAAGACATTGAATCAAGCAATCTCTATACCAAAACTAAAGTTTGTGCATAAAAATTCAAGATTATAACATTACCTAAATGATTTCTAAAATTTCTTTACAATAATAAATCATTCATGAAGAAAATAAGAAGATAAACATTAAGATTCATTCATATCCTAAAGAACTCACCTCAATCACCATTATCCTTGATTTGGATCCAAGAAAGAGTTTAGCCAACCATGATTATATATAAGAACACTTCAATAAACATGAAAGAACTTGAATCCAACTGAAATAATAAGTTTTACAAACTAAAGAACCGAAATCTATAAAGAAGAACACAATACAATTTCAGAAAAAAATCAGACACAAATCTGACTCTAACTTTGGACAGCAATTCGACCCTCTTAGAAGCTTTTTTTGGAGAAGTCTATTAGAGACATATTTATAGGCAATTCTGTCACCTTTCCAGATCATTAAAGAACAACTCATTTTAACACCTGAGTCAAAAGTTATGGGCAAAACACCGAAAGGTGTTCTGAAAAATGAAATCAAGACAGCTTTACAACTACTTTGGTGCACGTTTTTCTTCCTCATTTATGAGGTGTCTCCTTCTTCTTTTTGACCCAAAATAATGTTAAAATATCCCCTCCAGCTTTCCATCCATGTGCTTGCCTTCTTGGATCAATGGATGACCCAAAATAAATCAATTGTTATTTGTTGTGTGGACATGTAAGATCATGGATTGTGTTTGGGTTGATTTGGGGTTGATTTAGGGCTGATTTGGGGCTGATTTTGGGCTGAATTTGAGCATCAAATAAGTATACAAATGTACTTATTATTTGGGCTAAGATTAACATTGAAACCTTAAGTGTTTAATGGTTGAAGTTTGCACACAACATAAGGCAAGTTTGGGCTTGAAATAAATCATATGATATTCTTTTCTAGAATTGGAATAGAATTGATTTTTGGGACAAATTTGGAGCACTTATTTGAACCAAGATTTGCTTCAATCTTCAACTAAATGTCTCTTCAATTCTTTGTTCTGAATTCCGACGTTGAATTTTCTGAATTAATTCATTTAAGCTCCAAAAACCTATAGAAACATTAAAACAAACTTCATTACTAAAAAACATATCAATTATTATAAAAACAACCAAATTAAAACAATAAATACATATGTAAAATAAGAGACTTAATGACACTTTTGATGCACAATCATAAAGCTTCGGGGATGACCCCCAAAACTTGACTACCTCCTAAAAATGCAGCTATTGACACACCTCGCATTAATCCCAGACTGCCTTCCCCATACACTAAATGAATCTTTCTCTTAGCTAGCACCTGACTAAGATGATTTGCCGATTCTAAAAATTCCTTTTCTTTCCCAGGACTAGATCCACTGAAAACACAAATATTTCTTATATGATGACTTGAGGAACTTGCCATTGCTACACACTTCTATATTTGTTGAATGTATGGGTTGAATAGAAATGAAAGGAAGGAAGAAAGGATTTTATAGATGAGAAATTGAAAAGGCAATCATACCACCTATGTATAGGCCAACTGGAGTCTTACACCCTCTCTCTCTCTCTTTATTTATTTATTTATTTATTTGAAAAAGCATATATATGTATAGGTAGTTGTGATTGTGGCTCACATCTTCCCTTGGTTTTACGTCCAAGAACGGTTTAAATGCCCTCTATAGGTCGGGGATAGGCTTTCCATTCAGTTTTCTTAAAAACTGGCAAACACGGTCTTTTTTAGTCAGATTCCCAAGACTAAGTTGAGCATGTTCTTTATGAAATAGTGGCCATAAATCATAAATTGCACGATGCACATCTCCACTGGGATGCATTTCAAAAGTTAATAGAAGATTATCTAAAGACTCCTTACTTAGGCCATCCCTAATGAATTGTATTTTATCTTCATGGTTTATAGATATCATTCCTAAAGAATGACATTATGCATTACAAGTCCATCTGGCACATCGATGACAGACTTTTAGTCGTTGTGCACGATGTTTCTTTACAAAAGTACTTTTACTTGTTCCAAGCATGTGTGAAATGAAGGAATTAGAGAACTCACCTGATAATCGGACCTTTGCTTCAATCAATCAGCGAATATCTTCAGGAATTCCATAATTCATTAACAACCTCAATCTTGCACATCTAGCACGGTAAATTTTGGTAATCGCATTCTGAGGCAGAGCGGGAAAATACTTTTTCAATTTTTCAAGATTAGTGTCCATTATCAAATGAGAATTAGAAGAGAGATTTAAAGAATTGCACAAATATATACACAAATACTAGTTATTATGGGAAACTAAAAGAATCGACTTAAGTCACGGAGTACCGTTGTCCGCCATTTGACCAGGGTGAGAGAAACTAGCAAAAATCACTCAAAAAGAAACACAAAAACAAAGTGAGGAAAAAAAATCAATCTTTATATACAGGATCACCCAATTTAATAGAGTTATTTTCAACTAAAAAATTGTCAAAGTAAACTTTCAAACGATGCCCATTTACCTTGAAAACATTGTCATTCTTTGGAATCTTGATATCACAGGCCCCATATAAATACACATGTTTCACAATAAAAGGTCCGCTCCATCTTGATCTTAATTTTCCAAGAAATAAATGCAGTCGAGAATTATAAAGCAAGACTTTTTTACCAACATTGAATGTTTTTCTCAGTATTTTCTTGTCATGAAACTCTTTGATTCTTGCTTTATGAATTCTTGAATTTTCATATGCATCATTTCTTATTTCCTCAAGCTCATTTATTTGTAATTTTCGCAATTGACTAGCATCATCCAGATTTGAATTATAAGCTTTAATAGCCCAATAAACTTTATGTTCAAGTTCCACAGGCAAGTGACAAGGTTTTCCATAGACTAGTCTATAAGGTGACATACCTAATAATATTTTATAAGAAGTTCGATAAGCCCAAAGTGTATCATTAAGTCTTAAAGACCAATCTTTCATATTAGGGTTCACTGTTTTCTCCAAAATCTATTTGATCTCCCTATTAGCAAGCTCTACTTGTCCACTTGTTTGAGGGTGATAAGGGGTGGCAACTTTGTGTGTGATTTCATATTTCTTCATTAAAGACTCAAATGGCTTGTTGTAGAAATGTCTTCCACCATCGTTTATTATGGCTCGAGGGACTCCAAATCGACTCAAAATATTTTCTTTCAAAACTTTTTCACTGTTTTCTGATCATTGTTTCGACTTGGAATTGCCTCTATCCATTTTGAAACATAATCTACTGCGATTAAATAAATAAGGTTCATCCCAATAAAAGTTCTTTACTTTGTTCAAGAACTTTCTTTTATCTTGGGTACTCCAGTGAGCTAACAATTGTCTTGAAATAAGAAAATTGACAATATTAGCAAACCAAGGCATTGTAGAGACAAAAAGTAAAGATTCATCGGGAAAGTAGTCATCGATTGGTGTGATGTCAGTTTTTGAATCTGTTGTTGACACGACGAAAAGATTATTGTCTTCTCCCAAGTGCAGGAGTGTCGAAGTAATAAATAACCCGGCAAGACCGGGGTCGAACCACAAGGAGGTTAATTGTACAAATTATAAACAACAATTATAAAGCAACAATAATAACAACAACAATAGTAATAATAATAATAATAATAGTAGTAGTAGTAGTAGTAGTAGTAGTAGTACTAATAATAATAATAATAATAATAATAATAATAATAATAATAATAATAATAGTAATACTAATACTAATAATAATAATAATAGTAGTAGTAGTAGTAATAATAATAATAAAGAAAGAGAAGAAGAAGAAGAAAGAGAAGAAGAAGAAGAAGAAGAAGATGAGAATTTTGAGTTGGAATATTAATGTAACGATTAAATAATGATAATAACAAATGTCAAGGTTAGAGGTTCCACTAATGGTATATCAAACAAGTATAGTATAAACTCTTATTATTGAATTGGAAACCACACACAAAGGAGGTTCCAATCAGATTATATATTGTTAACATGATTACATTAGTCATCTTATTCAATTAATGCTAATACTTGTAAATCTCGTCAAACATTCATGATTATAACTTATGTTAACAACAAATCAAGTTCCTTTCATAGCTCAGGTGTCGGTTATACCATACATTATGGGCTATGAAAGTGCCAAGCATTTGTTGTACCAAGTGTTATACAACATAAATCAAGATTAATCATTTAACAAGCAAAGTATTAAAGAGTGAACAAGATAACAAATATAAAACATGTTAGTATCAAACATTAAAGTCCATATTAAGTTTACATTATACTTATTCTCACACCATTAGTGTAACCTTTTCACCTTGACATAATTAACTTAGCTAGACATAATGAAAGAAAGCAAAATAGATAAACAAAATAAGAACATAAAAGTTAACTAAGTAAAGGAAAGGAAATGAAAGGCATAAACTTAATATTAATGAAAACAAAGCATAAAAAATACAAAGAGAGAAAGGAAGAGAATGATCTTGATCTGGAAACCAAGATGCCTAAATGCATGGCAAATGCCTCCTTTTATAGGCCAAAAATGGGAACTATTGATTTGATGACTAATTGATAAGTGGGTGGCCAACTTTTGACTTGGTGACAATCCTTATCTTCTCTTGTCTGCCCAAAACGTCATTGATAACGTCAAAACTGGAGCCAGTTGCAAACATGAAAGTTGTAGGCAATTGTCTCAGCTTTCTTGTGTAAAAAATTCAGCTCATTTGGACTTCTAGAACTCCAGATATGGCCAAAATACCGAACAGTGCTCGGGCTGGAAGACAGATTCGGGCTTCTTTGTTGTTGCTACAATTTGGACTTGATAATGGCCTTTTTAGATCTTGGGCTCCATATGAAAGTTGTAGGCCTATGTCTTACCTTTCCATCCATATAAATTGGACCTAAATCTGAGATATATAGCTCTAGATATGACCCAATTACCGAACAGTGTTCCAGTTTGGATTGCACCGACATCTCTTTTCTAAGTTTGGCCATCTCTTTATCCTTGCAATTTAAGTTCTTAAAGTCATCAATCAATCCTTTCATTTATGTGATAGACCTGCATTAAAAATAGACATTTACCACAAATTAAAGGTATCTTATATTATTAGATACATTATTATAAAACATATTTTAGTTAAGGAGTTATTGATACTTCAAGTGCAAAATGATGATATAAAACCATGATAAAAATGCACTTTTAAGTACTAATCACACCCCCCAACCAGCTTATTACTAGTCCCTAGTAATCAAAGCGTAAAATAGAAAAACAATTTGTATATTCCACAAAGCAAGGTATTCATCATTTAACTTCCATTAGTCTATCCAGATAAACAAACTCTCATTAAATTTATATATCTGCTCAATACCTCTTAACAAGATATTAATAAACCTTTCTTTTGTGCTCAATGTATCAACACATAATTATGGGGCTTTTCTTGGAAGAAAACAAAATTTTTGTTCTAATGTTTAAGGTTAACTTCCTTGGGTTGGGATTACTATTTTTGTCTTTTTTTTTTTTAACTCTATATACATATACTTTAAAAACATCATGCATCTTTAACCCATGTAACGAGCTTTCAGCTAATGACTCCCAGACCAGTTGGTCTTAGGGCATTAGGTGTTAAGACACCCCTACGAGCTTAGTAACTCGGGTCGCAGATACTGATATGTAGATAGTGCAATGTTTGATTCCCTTAAGCTTTTCTCCTCAACCCATGTAACAAGCGTTGGGCCAATAGCTCCCAAGTCAGTTGACTTTAGGGTATTAGGTGTTAAAACACCCCTTCGGACTTAATTGCTTAGGTTAGGGAGGCTACGAAACCAAACTTATCTACATTTTTATTATCATCATTTTTTTTTCTTCTTTTTTTTCTTTTTTTTTTCTTTCTTTTTTTTCATGTTTTTTTTTTAATTATATACAATCCCTTTCCCTTAGTTGTTACCTTTAACAAAAGAACATAAATAATGTAATAATCCAATATGCAACCCACAATCATATGTTAAAGTGTGTGTGTGTAAATTAAGGTTTAAGAATACATGTTAAATAAGTATATGAGCAGAATTAAGTGGTAACAATACGAGAGTTTGTAAACCTGAATATTTCAGGAAGTATTATAATAGACCTTGTTAAGAATGGTTACTAAGATGCGTCTCAAGAGTCACTTTAACAAAAGAACTCCTTTACTCTGCCATCCTAGTAACAACAATTATGCACATGCTTTATGAAATGAAAAACAATTTTTTTTTATCAACTACTACCCTCTCCCCCCAACCAAAACGAGACATTGTCCTCAATGTTCTAAGGTAGAAAGATAGAGTATAAAAGATATCACCTGAAATAACGAACACTGACAAAACCTGAAACACACTAAAACAAAAATAAGAAATAACAAAACACAATAATAAAACCAAAAGACACAAAAATTCACAAATGAAGGCTCAAATCCAATCTAAGCTTTTTACGGCTTCCCGTAGATGACCAATTTATGCGACTCATGGAAGGATCAATCACAGGAATGAAAGATTGTAGTTGGTCAATCAACTGTTCAGCAGTAGCAGCAGAGATTATGATTTGTCGTGCAGAAGATGTTAGAAATTCCTGTTCCACAGCATGATCAAGAAAAGACAACAACTTATCATAATAACCATTAACATTTAACAAACCTATGGGTTTATGGTGAATGTGCAATTGAGCCCAAGAGGAAATATGAAAGATCTCTTCCAATGTGCCTAGACCACCTGGTAAAGCAATGAAAGCATCAGCATGGTTAAACATTGCATTCATTCGAGCCGACATTGTGGAGACCTGAAGTTCCTCTCCAATTGTTTTTCCAATGATGTCCCCTTGTGCCAAAGCTTCAGGGACGACCCCCAAAACTTGACTACCTCCTAAAAATGCAGCTATTGACACACCTCCCATTAACCCAAGACTGCCTCCCCCATACACTAAATGAATCTTTCTCTCAGCTAGCACCTAACCAAGATGATTTGCTGATTCTAAAAACTCCTTTTCTTTCCCAGGACTAGATCCACCGAAAACACAAATATTTCTTATTTGATGACCTGAGGAACTTGCCATTTCTACACACTTCTGTATTTGTTAAATGTATGGGTTGAGTAGAAATGAAAGGAAGGAAAAGAGGGTTTTATAGATGAGAAATTAGAAAGGCAATCATAACATCTATATGTAGGCCAGCTAGAGTCTCACACACTCTCTCTCTCTTTTTATTTATTTATTTACTTTTGAAAAAAAACATGTGTATGTACAGGTAGTTGTGATTGTGGCTCACATCTTCCCTTGGTTTTACGTCCAAGAACGGCTTAAACGCCCTCTATGGGTCGGGGATAGGCTTCCCATCCAGTTTTCTTAAAAACTGGCAAACAGGGTCTTTTTTAGTCAGATTCCCAAGACTAAGTCGATCATGTTCTTTATGAAATAGTGGCCATAAATCATGAATTGCACGATGCACATCTCCACTAGGATGCGTCTCAAGAGTCAATAGAAGATTATCTAAAGACTCCTTACTCAGGCCATCCTTAATGAATTGTATTTTATCTTCACGGTTTATAGATACCATTCCTAAAGAACGACATTGTGTATTACAAGTCCATCTAGCACATCGATGACAGACTTCTAGTCGTTTTGCACGACGTTTCTTTGCAAAAGTGCTTTTACCTGTTCCAGGCATGTGTGAAATAAAGAAATTAGAGGACTCACCTGATAATCGGACCTTTGCTTCAATCAACCAACGAATATCTTCAGGAATTCCATGATTCATTAACAATCTCAATCTTGCACATCTAGCACGGTAAATTTTTGTAATCGCATTCTGAGGCAGAGCGGGAAAATACTTTTTCAATTTTTCAAGATTAGTGTCCATTTTCAAATGAGAATTAGAAGAGAGATTCAAAGAATTGCACAAATATATACACAAATATCAGTTATTGTGGGAAACTGAAAGAACCGACTTAAGTCACGGAGTACCGTTATCCGCCATTTGACCGGGGTGAGAGAAACTAGCAAAAATCACTCAAAAAGAAACACAAAAACAATGTGAGAAAAACAAAATAATCAACCTTTATCTACAAGATCATTCAAACCAGCTGATTCATTTTCACTAGGAAAATTATCAAAGTAAGCTTTCAAACGATGTCCATTTTCCTTAAAATCATTGTCATTCATTGAATTCTCAATATCACAGGCCCCATAAGGATTGGTCCATCTTAATCTTAGCTCTTTAGGGAATGCATAGAGTTGAGAATCATAAAACAAAACTTTTTGACCAGTGTCAATTTTTTGACAATTTTCACAAGTTTTGCAGAATGCATGTGTGTCCTTGAACATGGTGGGCCAATAAAATCCATTTTGAAAGATTTTTGCAGCAGTCTTTTTTGACGAGAAATAACTTCCACATGCTTCAGAATGACAAAGTTTAATGACACTACTTACCTCATTGTCGGGAATGAATCTTTGAAATATTTGATCAGGACAATATTTGAATAAGTTAGGGTCATCACAATAAAAGCTCTTCACTTCGTTCAAAAACTTTTCTTTGTCTTGGGTACTCCAATCAGCTAGCAAATCTCCTAAAGCAAGAAAATTAATATTTTTATCATACCAAGGCATTGAACTAAGAGAAAGTAAGGATTTGTTAGGAAAGTAATCATCGATTGGTGTGATGTCAGATGTCGAATCTGTTGTCACTGTTGACAAAAGATTCGCATCAACATTTTCGGTGCTTGTTTCATTCGTGATTTCTTCCTCAGAATAAACCATTTGCAAATCTTCAGTTTCATCCAATTCATTTTTACTTAAAGTAGATTCAAGTTGATCATAAACTAATTCATCAATATGATCTACTTCTTGTAAATCATTATCATCTCCAGGTTGCTTGCAAATGTTGAAAATATTCATCTCCAATGTCATGTTTCCAAATGATAGCTTCATCAGTCCATTCCTACAATTAATCAATGCGTTAGAGGTTGCAAGAAACGGACGTCCTAAAATAACAGGAAATGAATTACATGCTTCAACAGGTTCTGTGTCCAAGACAATAAAATCCACAGGATAAATGAATTTATCGACTTGTACTAACACATCTTCAATTATTCCTCTAGGCACTTTTACAGATCTATCGGCAAGTAAAAGAGATATAGAAGTTGGTTTTAACTCACCTAGATTGAGACTCTGAAAAACTGAATATGGAAGTAAATTCACACTAGCACCAAGATCAAGTAAGGCTCTTTCAATTTTATGCTCTCCAATAAAGCAAGAAATTGTAGGACAACCAGGGTCTTTATATTTCAAAGCATTATTATTCTGAAGAATAGCACTTACTTGTTCGGCTAGAAAGGCTTTCTTTTTCACATTCAGTTTCCTCTTCACAGTGCATAGATCTTTCAAAAATTTAGCATAGGAAGGAACCTGTTTAATAGCATCCAGCAAAGGTATATTGATCCTTACCTGTTTGAAAATTTCATAAATTTCAGAATTGTGATTGACTTTCCTTTGTTTGGTCATGGCTTGAGGAAATGGAAGTGCTGGCGGTGAATCAGTCGTTTCTTTGCAATTTTCAGATTCAACCCCTTCCTTACCCTCAAAGATTGACTCATCATCTTTCTCATAAGGTTCAAGAGAGGGTTTTTCAATAACCTTACCACTGCGCAGAGTAGTGACTGATTTGACTTGATCCATGTGTTGGCTTCCGGAACTACTTGCATTTGCATTGTATTGCCCTTTGGGATTTTGTTGTGTTTGAGATGGAAACTTACCTTTCTCTTGGAAACTGAGAGCAGATGTTAATTTTGCAAGAGTATCTTTAAAATCTGTCATGTTTTGAGCAAGTTGAGTATTGATTGTCTCTTGCTTTTCAATGAATGCATGCAATGTTTCCTCAAGATTTCTTCTAGGAGGTGGAGCATAAGGAGGTGCATATCCATGAGAATTTTGGAAATTATGGTGTGCTTGAAACGGTGGTTGTGAAGTTTGTGCATTGTCACTCTTCCAACTGAAATTTGGGTGATTCCTCCAACCAGGGTTGTATGTTTGGGAGTATGGGTTGTGGTTGGCCCTTTGAAAACTGTTTAAAGCATGGGCTTGTTCATGGAGACATTCTTTAAAAGAAGGCAAGGTTGGACAATCGTTGGTTGAGTGTTCATTTGTTTCACAGATTTGACACACAATGTTTTCAACAGATTTTAATTGACCACTCTTTTTCAATTCTAGTGCCTCGACTTTTCTAGCTAAAGATGCAAACTTGGCTTGAAGGTCATGATCTTCCCTAAGGTTGTACATACCTCCACTAGATGTATGAGGTTGAGTTTTACTCGGTGCCTCACAAGTACCCGCGGTGTCCCAATTTTGAGCATTTTCAGCTAACAAGTCTAAGTACTCCATTGCTTCATCAGGGTCTTTATCTTCAAAAGTTCCATTGCACATCAATTCAACCATTTGCCTATCTTTAGGTGTTAACCCTTCATAGAAATGTGAAACCAATCTCCATGTTTCAAAACCATGATGAGGGCAAGTACTAAGCAAGTCTCGATACCTATCCCAACATTGGTAAAATGTTTCTCCTGGTTTTTGAGTGAAAGTGGTGATTTGTCTCTTGAAAGAGTTTGTTCTATGAGATGGAAAAAACTTCTTTAAAAACTGTTGTTGCATTTCATCCCAAGCACGAATGGATCCTGGTCTTAAATTTTGTAGCCATGTTTTAGCTTTATCTTTTAATGAAAAAGGAAAAAGCTTTAATCTAATGGTGTTCATGCTACAATTTAAATTATTATATGTGTTGCAGACCTCCTCAAATTCCCTTAAATGCAAGTATGGATTTTCCAATTCCAAACCATGAAAAGAAGGTAAAAGTTGAATAATACCTGGTTTAAAATTAAAATGAGATGCATCAGGAGGAAAAACTATGCATGATGGTGCACTTGTTCTTGTGGGATTCATGTGGTCTCTAAGTGTTCTAGCACGGTTATTCTCATTATTCTCATTATGAAGTGATTGATTATCTTCTTCGGCCATATTTTCTGAAAATGATGAGGATACCCTACAAAGTCTACCACTTGATGTACGTGACCACACTCTCATGCACGTGTAGGAATAAAATAAAAAGAAGAACAAGAAAGCAAAAGAAGGAGGAAGAAAACAAAATAAAAAGAAACAAAAGAAAAGAAACAAAGTTATATACAAGAAAAGTGAAAAGAGAAAATAAAATAAATACTATAATTTATACAAGAACTTACCTCCCCGGCAACGGCGCCAAAAACTTGACACGACTAAAAGATTGATGTCTTCTCCCAAGTGCAGGAGTGTCGAAGTAATAAATAACCCGGCAAGACCGGGGTCGAACCACAGGGAGGTTAATTGTACAAATTATAAACAACAATTATAAAACAACAATAACAACAACAACAATAGTAATAATAATAATAATAATAATAATAATAATAATAGTAGTAGTAGTAGTAGTAGTAGTAGTAAGTAAAATCCACTTTGTAAGATTTTTGCAGTTGTCTTTCTTGATGAGAAATGGCCCCCACATGCCTCAGAATGACAAAATTTAATGACACTACTTACCTCATTGTCAGGAATGCATCTTCGAAATATTTGATCAGGACAATATTTGAATAAATAAGGATCATCCCAATAAAAGTTCTTCACTTCGTTCAAAAACTTTCTTTTATCTTGGGTATTCCAATGAGCTGGCAATTGTCCTGAAACAAGAAAATTGACAATATTAGCAAACCAAGGCATTGTAGAGACAGAAAGTAAAGATTCATCAGGAAAGTAGTCATCGATTGGTGTGATGTCAGTTTTCGAATCTGTTGTCAATCTTGACAAGTGATCTGCGACAACATTTTCGCTGCCTTTCTTATCTTTGATTGTGATATCAAATTCTTGAAGTAATAAAATCCACCGCACCAATCTAGCCTTAGAATCTTTCTTAGAAAGAAGATATTTCAATGCTGCATGATCACTAAAAACAATAACAGGTGAGCCAACAAGATAAGACCTGAATTTTTCACATGCAAATACTACTACAAGTAACACCAATCTAGCCTTAGAATCTTTCTTAGAAAGAAGATATTTCAATGCTGCATGATCACTAAAGACAACAACAGGTGAACCAACAAGATAAGACCTGAATTTTTCACATGCAAATACTACTGCAAGTAACACCAATCTAGCCTTAGAATCTTTCTTAGAAAGAAGATATTTCAATGCTGCATGATCACTAAAAACAACAATAGGTGAGCCAACAAGATAAGACCTGAATTTTTCACATGTAAATACTACTGCAAGTAATTCTTTTTCAGTGGTGGTATAATTCATTTGAGCACTATTTAAAGTTTTACTTGCATAATAAATCACATAAGGTTTCTTATCTTTTCTTTGTCCCAAAACAACACCTATGGCATCATCACTAGTGTCACACATTATTTCAAAAGGTAATGACCAATCAGGAGGTTGAATGACAGGAGCACAAGTAAGCAAGATTTAAGTTTAACAAAGGCTTCTTCACAATGTTCAGTCCATTCAAAAATAGTATTCTTTGTTAGAAGGTTACTTAAGGGCTTAGATATCACACTAAAATCTTTGATGAACCTTCTATAAAAACTAGCATGTCCTAGGAATGATCTAACATCTTTAATAGATTTTGATGTTGGTAAGTTCACAATTAACGTGATTTTAGATTTGTCAACCTCAATTCCTTTTGATGAAACAATGTGACCAAGTACAATGCCGTTTGTTACCATAAAATGACATTTTTCCCAATTTAGCACAAGATTTTTCTCTTCACACTTGGTCAAAACCTTTTCTAAGTTAGTCAAACAATCATCAAATGAATCGCCAAAAACAGAAAAATCATCCATAAAAATCTCAAGAAAATGTTCAACCATATCACTAAATATACTAAGCATGCATATTTGAAAAGTGGCTGGTGAATTACATAATCCAAAAGGCATCCTTTGATATGCAAAAGTAAATGAATTATATACTTCAACAGGTTTGTGTCCAAGACAATAAAATCCACAGGATAAATAAATTTATCAACTTGTACTAACACATCTTCAACTATTCCTCTAGGCACTTTTATAGATCTATCAGCAAGTAAAAGAGTTATAGAAGTTAGTTTTAACTCACCTAGATTGAGACTTTAAAAAACTGAATATGGAAGTAAATTCACACT
>NW_011500027.1:0-10709 GCF_000495115.2 Populus euphratica
TAGCACATCAAAGCAATCCAAAACAAATAAAAAATAAATTTTTAAAAAACATGTTTGCACCATGCTCCACACATTCTTTAAATAGTAGGATTATGAATAGGGAATAGCTCTGCATCATTTTCTACTTTTATATAGTTTAAATGCTTATATCTATGAAAAAAGAACTAATGTTAGAAAATTTAGCAAAGTTTGATATTACCTCAAATATAAGTGATTGTATAACTTATTCTCTAGGAGAAAAAAATATATTTTTTTAAAAATAAATCCATCTAAAAATAAAACTAAACATCAATGTGTTAACAAATTAATTAAAAATCAATCAATTAAAATCAAATCAGACATCATGAACCTTACAAATTATTGAGCATCTAGATGGTATTAGAACAATTTGATGGGCCACGGAATTAGAAAAAATTGCCATAATACCTTATCTATAAGGACATGATAATAAAATTTAATCATTTTTTTATATTCAAAGTTTTAGTTAATATACAATGGATTATCTAACCATATTAAAAAAGCCAAGTTAATTTAAATACAAAATTTAAAAAATAACTAGCTTGCGAAGCCCTACATTTCTTGAACCTTCTAGCCTTGAAATATAGTTTTGTTAGTGAACTAAATTAAGGCTCGTGGCCCAAACCAAACCCATTCCATAAAAGGAAGGCAAAGCATTTGATGAGAATAGAACCTTCTTAGCATGTATTCAGGATTTGCTTTGTTGAAGGGGAAAAAGTTCTCTACATGTAAAAATTGGCTCATTTTCAATATTTTGTTAGCAAGTCGACATTTATTAATAGCTAAATTGTTAGTGTCAGGAGAAGGAGGATCGAGCTTAATATATGCACCATCATGTATAATCAGAAGAACTAGAATTGGATCACCAAATATATAGTCATCAAAATTAGGATAAACTCATGGAGCTAACCATTATTATCTACATTCAAAATTTACCTGATTTTACAAGTTAATATATATATATATAATATAAATTAATAATTAATAAAATTAAATTTAACTTGTATAGAATTGATAAACTTAAAAAAAATATTGCAATTATTGTTAGCATGCTTCCGCTTCTCTCAAATAGGATGGGAAAAAACTTAATGGAAAAGAAAATTAAGAATGAAATCCAACTTAATTAAAATTAGAAGAATTAATTAAGTTTAAGAATTTAATTAAACTTCTAATAGGTTTAATTGACTTAATTAAGAATTTAATTGAAGCAAAAATCATGAAAGTCAATTTGATTAAAATTGAAAGAATGAATTAATCTTAGGGATTTTAATTAAACTTATAATAAGTTTTGTTTTACTCAATCATGGATTCAATTGAAGAAACATTAAATTTGGATGTTTATGCCCCGTTTGTTTGCTGGAAGGTATTTTTTTTAAGTGAGTTTTAGGAAAGTGAATTATTTTTTGATGTTTAGTAATGTAATGAAAAATAAGTTGAAAAATATTTTTCAATATTTGGTTATGTCATGAAAAATAAGCTGGAAAATAATTTATTAATTTTTTACTTTTTTCAAGTTTATTAAAATAATAAGGAACAAATCTTATAAATTAAAAAGTTAAATGAGAATAAAATTAAAAACAAATAATTTCATAAATTATCTCAAATGATATAAATAATAATCAAAATAATAGAGATAAAATCTAAGAAATAAAAAAAATTAGAAGATGAAGAAACTAAAATAATAATAATTACCATTTCATAAATTATTTCAAATAAAATAAGTAACATTCGAAAAAATAGGGACCAAATTTGATAGATAAAAAATTTCAATTAAAAAATGATAAGAGAAAAGCAAATAACAATTATAAAAATAAGTACCAAAATTAATATAAAAAATAAATTATAAAGGATGAAATTGAAAAACAAATATTGAAAACAATATATATATACCAATAAAAAATTTGAGAACTAAATTTGATATAATCAGCAAATACTATAACATTTCTAAATTTTTTATAATTTTTGGAAAATATTTTCCGCCAAAAAATAAAAGAAAAACACTTTCTCGAAAACTAAATCAAAATTTTCTCTGATTAGAAAGTATTTTTTGTTAAACAACTTTTCTATTAATAAATAAATGTATAAAAGTTTAAAAAATGATTTTTTAGAAATCATTTAAAAAAAAATAAACACACCCTTAATTACATATCAATTTGGAAAACATTGGACGATAGGGAGCTAATTAAAACTCTAGGTAGCCTAATTGGTACAATTAGATTAATTGAAACAATTGCAAAGTTTAAAGGTCGACTCAAAATATCCAAGAACAAAACTGTACCGTTTTGGAGGAGCTGCTGTTAATTTTCTTCCTCATTTCTCTCATGGAGAAGCTGGTTGAAGATCTTTTTACAGTTTATTTTCTTCTTCATTTCTCTCGTGAAGAAGTTGGCTGGAGACTTTTTTGCAGAGCTGTATGATAATATTTAGAAACACAGTGGAAATTATGTTTCATACAAATTTTAATTTTTTTCTAAAATTATTTTGGTGGGATAATTTTTAAAATAATTTTTTTAAAAATAAAAATTATTATTTTAATATATTTTAAAATAAAAATTATTTTAAAAATCATTCGCATCTATAATCTCAATCAGTCACTTAATACCCTCTCACGTCTCAAGTAGGACAAAAGACACGGTGGACTTGACATTGTAGTGCTTCTCAGCATGGTTTCAGCCGAGGAGTCACCTCATAAGCCGCTGCAATACCGGTTCAAAGTCACTGACTTAACCAGTCTTTCACAATCTGGCTTGAAAGTATAGGTTGTTGGCTTGTCATCAATGTCAAGGATCAATCCAAGAAGGTTAAAGGGTTAGGATTTAAGTCACGAAAGTATCTCAGACACCTCTCTCGTCTCCTATAAATAAGAGCCCTGTTAGTTCAAGGAAGAGACCACCGGGACTGCCATAAACACACTGCCATTTCACACTTCAAGCTTTGGTTTCTAGCTTTTAAAAGACTTTGCACCTCACAAAGAAACAAGCCCTGACCTAAGAAAGGAATCACTGTAATCCCTCTCGTCGAAAACCCCCGGCTGTTGCTTTCTTTCGTTCATGCATGGTTCCTTCTCCGCTAAACACCAGCAGACCGACAACCTTTGGATCATCATTCTCCCTAGTTTCTTTTTTAAACCAGCTTTTCCACCACTTTAAGCAACAGGGAATAGATAAACGGGAGGGAAGGAGAAGGTCTGGAAGCGCTGAAAGCCAAGAGACCAGGAGGACCATTCCATTGCAAAATGAAGGTGGCGTTACATGGTTAGTAAGAATAAAAGGTGAACAGTAGTCATTTCCCACAAAATATGATTAGTAAAAATAAAACCAACGTTTCTTGGCATGATACAGCAAAAGGTTTGATTCCTTTCCATGCTCCTTTATTTAAACGAGAACAGTAGTCATTTCGCATAAAATATGATTAGTAAAAATAAAACCAACGTTTCTTGGCATGATACAGCAAAAGGTTTGATTCCTTTCCATGCTCCTTTATTTAAACGAGTCACTGATGTTTTAGCACTGTCAGCACATGCATGTGATATTGTGTAATCAAATAAAGTTATGGAGTAATGGTTTTAATTTGGAAGGAAGAATGAAACTAAAGTTGCTTTGGGTTTCTAGAACGCCTGAATAATTCTGGATTTTGCTATGGCAGTACCTGTTTTTGATCTTCTTAGGGGTGAGCTGTTTTTTAATTTGCGTTCATGGCCTCTGCTCGATACAAAACCATTTAACTTAAAAGGCTTAAAGTCTTTGGGCTGTCTCTTTTGTTTTAATTCAAGCTTGGATGACAGGGCCTGAATTATATTTGGGCCAAGCCTTGAGCCCAATCCACATAGCTGGGCTGAGCTTTTAATGCCTAAGGCTGCGTTTGACAAGGCCAGAACTTGTAAAAAGAAAAATGCAATTTTTAGGTCCTTAAAGGTTTTTTGGCAAACGCGTCTCAAGAAAAATCCCAAGCCTTGTATTTCTATTTTTTGTAGTGTTTTTGCAAACATTATCTTAGTCTAATTTTAATAAATCGTAAAGGGTTTCATATGCATGCATCGTGATATTAATAATAATAAGTTTATTAAGTTTACAGTGAAATTGTAAATTTCAAAAATAGCAAAACAATTATTTTGTTTTGATAATATAGATTGTGAAGTTATATATAGTATATGTTCTTGATATTAAAAAAATATAAAAAATATGTTAGAATTCAAAATCACTAGACTCGACTCATAAAATTATTGTCTAGTCTATTAGAATGGACTTATTTTAACCTATAAACAGAATGATAATTAGAAAATATAATAATATTTTAGTTTATTTTAAAAAAATAAATAATACAATTTAGTTTATAAAAAATGTATTAAGATGATATTGTTTTTTTTATATACAAGTAATATTTTTATCAAGATTTTAAAAATCAATTAAATTTTTTATTAATAACAATATTAAATGGTGATTTTAAATTTTTTTAAATTGATAAAAATTAAGAATGTTTTGTTTTTTCTACCGGTAGTTCAAAATCTCAAGCTACAAAAAGGATTGCCACACGTACCACTATTAGGATCATAAATTTTATACTTTGGACCCACAAAGCAGTGAAGCAACTATGATCCCAAAAAAAATCAAGGAATATATAATACTTTACTATTATGGCACTCTCACTGTTCAATTATTGAGTTGTATTAAATCTTGACTATGATACAAAAAGCAATTAATGATTGGACTTCTAAGAGCAATAATTGTGAAACAAAATTTCTAATTGGACCCACAAAGAGGTCAAGTAACCATTATCCAAAAAATAAAAAAAAATCTTGCAATTGAGTTGAAAATGAAGCTGCTAGAATTTGGGCGAGGCTACCTTGGAACATAATTGCATCTTCTTCCATTTGTCTGGTCGAATTAAGGACAATGAGGCTTAGCACATTACGTTCGTACAAATAATTGTGTAGTTAGGTCAAAGCATAGCATCATCTTGTTTGCCACCCCTATTAAAATATGTGTGATCTTGCAAGTTCCTTCCTGCATTTTCATACCTCTCATCAGGGTACAGCCATATGCCTGGACTGGTCCTCCCTTCCCTGCCACACGATCTTGGCTTTGATTGTTTGATGGTGACCTATGACTTATGGATTTTTATCTTCTTCCCTTCTAGATCAATCTCTTTGATCAATATTAAGGTGGTCGGTCCACCTTCAAACGAACACGAGTTGTAAGACGCGAGCAGGTATGAGCTTGTGTCCCGTACCAAGTGGTCGGTCACTTGTCTGAAAGCGTCCTAGATGTTTGGGCCCGGAATTTATCGATGCTATTAATGGACGAATAAAAGGGTTATTTTAAATTCAATTATTGATAAATCTATGTGGTTTATCTGGTATTATTGATGCTTCGAAAAGCTCAAAGATTGGAGAATAAAGAATATTGACGAGTTATTAAAAAACATAGGAGTCATGTTTTCATTTTTGAAAAACTGAAGTTAGAAAAAGAAAAATTAAAAATCATTTTTCAAATAAGATATTAATTTCTTTCATTTGAAGAATTATTTAAAAAAAAACTAGCTTTTCAAATTTATATGAGTTTGAAAAACACATTTTCAAGATTTTTCACGGTTTTTTCTCAAATGAATAATATATATATATATATGAAATTAATTTTTTAAAAAACTTTTATATCTTGCTAGTTCATGAAAAAAAAAATTTAGTTAATAAGTACGACATTTTTTAAAGATAATTCTTAATTTGAATAAAATAAAATCAATATTTTATACTTAGATTATAAGAAATATGAATATTAAGATAATTATATATTGAAAATCATTGTCTCGATCTTTTATGAAAAGTAGTTATATATAATCTTGACATTTTTTTTTTGGTGAAAGGGTTCTTGTTCGTTTTTTTATGTGAACATGCATGAAAAACTAAGAAAAAAAAAATCTGACAAGAAAATAGTTTTCTTTTGCTAAATATATCCTAAGTTTTCTGAATTTAAGTAATCAAGAATGAATCTTGGAGTTGATTGAATTCCTTGTTGGAATTTTTTTGTGCTAATACCTCCGAATTTAAAAACATGGACATCAAGAGAAAAAAAGGGCATGAGATTGATTGATGGAGATGAATTTCAAAGCCAGCACGATATTGATAAACATGGTGGTGTGGTAGATCCAAATCATTTACCAACATCGGTGTCGTTTTCAAAGCAAGATAATTTTGAGAACATCCTAAGAGCGTTGCAAAGTCATACATGAAGACAGACTTTGATACATTTACTCCCCATTACTAAGGGTGGAAGGATAGAGGCCAAAGCAATGTCGCTGCCTACTTTTCTCTCTTGTATTTCCTCCCTATGATTATATATCTCCGTTTGGTAAGATTTGATGTTTTAAGAGTGCGCAGAAGCCATATGATTGCATTTCCAGCTCCTTGTGATTATATAGGAAAGAACAAACCATGTGATTTTCTATTTTTTACTTCCTGCACCTTGCTCGTATGAGTGGTAGAATTGTAAGAGGAACATTTTGATAATACATCTTCAATATCTTCATCGTGGTATCAGACGAGAACATTCCGATCTCCACTCCACCATCCCCGATCAATACTTCATTGATTATTGCTCTCGATATTTTAGCCCAAATAAACGACAAGGTCACCCTTTCCACTTTTCCACAGCGGCGTGCGCTCTAGTTTGAGTCTTTTTTAATTGGATAGAGATGATATTCTAGATTATATCACTGGTAGCCATGCATCGATCCTCGTCCACAAACGGATGACACCCCTACGTACATCACCTTCAGAAAAATCACTCCTTTCATTTCAACCTCCAAAACTTCAAAGGAAGCATGGCAGAAATTAAATACTTTGTATGCAAGCAAGTCTCGCTCCAGTGATATAGCGATTGAAAAACACGACGGGCTGATACCAGGTTATTTAGCGATTTTTTTTTTAAAAAAACAAGGTTATTCTGCTAATATATAGTTTTATTTTACTGTTCAAATTTTTTAAAACGTTCACAAATCTTACCATGTGCCGCCCGCTACATAATCTCGGATGGTCCCGAGAAATAACTGGTTTTGATGAATGTCTGCTATACATTTAACCATACTATATTCATTGTTGAAGCATCCGAATAAGATTTTAGGTGAAAGTGCTTAAATCACCATTGCAATAACTTCACGTAACAGGGGGATCGGCAACTAGTTTGAAGTCTGAGGTCAATTAACAGCCAAACTCTAGGGTTTAGCCATCCAAAGTGGTATTTTAAAAATACTAAATTCAAATGGGTTTGTCATCATGGCGGAGACCACCCATGACCGGTCCTTTCTGATCGTGGCATGATTGGTAAGCACTGAACTATATAGTAAACATAATATATAACATATATAGTGAAGATATTATAGTGGGTATGGTATCCTATCATATCAACCGCTAAATATATATAATTGTAATCTCCAAATCATTGTCCTATTAACCGCCTTCGCTCGTGGAACGTTGTGCTGCTTTTGTTTGTGTCTTCAAAAAAATATATTATACAGAAGTCAATTGCTTTACTCTAAAGTCTAAACAAGAAAAAAGTTCTAGGTAGGTGAACTACTCGTTCTGTTTATAGTGCTTTCTTACACGAAATCATATGAGCAGCTTGTGTTTTTTCTTTGTTTAACGCACAGCCAGGGACACATCATGTAATGGCTTGAAAACAACTTACAAATCACTTGCATAGGCATTTCATTAAGGATTCGGTTGGTGCTGGATTGCAAATCACAAATGGAGTTTTGAGTTGAATTTTTATAGAGCTTCGAATAATTGAATTCTATTTGCTTTTGTGACTCGATCCAGTTGTTTCCTTATTTAATGCGATGTGATGCGAGACCACTAGCTAGGTTAGAGGGCAGTGATAGCAACTTAATGTGACTATGATTCTCCTTACCTAGGTTAGATGGCAGTGATAGCAGCTTAATGTGACTAAGATTCCCTTTCACAGAGTCATTTTCAATGGGCCAGGGCAACTTTTGAGTCACGTTTTTTTTTTTATTGTCAAATTAATGAGGAAAACATTTCCAGTCATAATTGCTCGTAGATGTCACATTGTTGGTGGAAAATGTGAAACCGAGAATGATTATGTGTCATTACAAACTAGTTTTTATTCGCATACACACAAATTAATTTTTGTATATATTTTTTTAAAATTATCAGATTGATGAAAATTAACATGTAGATGTATTTTGATGAATTTTTAAACATGATAGGTGAGCACACACCAACCCTAAATATGCCTCAATAGAGATGTATTAGGCCTAGTCACTTGGATTTGTTAGGTGCTGTCAAGTCCAATAGCTTGACCTAACATTTATTTTCTAAGGGTGTTGAATCTAAAGATTTTTTTACAAATGCACCACAAGCATGATAAAATACTCTATGTTCGTCTAAGTCCCACCTCAAATACTCTATGTTCATGCATGGTCGAATTCATTACACTCATGAATTTAAATAATCCATTACACTCATGAATTTAAATATAATGCTTGATGACAATGTTACATCTCCATAAATCTTAAATAAATTATTTTTTAATAGATAAATTTAATTAAATAAATATATACTTCTCTAACATCATTAGATGCAATATAATCTCTCATCACTTATCATATTTTTATCTCTTAAATTGATAAAATATGTATAATACACAATATAAAATTAATTTATAAAAGTAGAATAATTTTTCATCCACTCCACTCTATAGTAAAATAACAAGATTAAAAGGTTATAAATACTGTTTGAACTACTCATGTAAAAAATTAATAATTTTTTAAATATTTTTAGTATATATATTTTCAGAGTTTATTTCTATAAAATATTATTATATTTTATATTTACTTAAATATATTAAAGTTCTCAAACCTATAAAAATAGTTTTTTTTGTGGATACAAGTAATTGACTACCTTGGCCTAACAGGTATGCTGCTAACTATATTAGTTAAAAAAATAAATTAAATTGATTTGATAGAATCAAGAGATTAATATACAGCACATAAACTTTCTTCTAAACTACTTGAGTTTTTGGAGATATATATAATTTTTATTAATTCTTACGAGTTAATGTTTAATACTATTTAGGATAGGTAAGGAAAAGTCTAGCACGTAAAATGATATATCTGTAAAAAAGAATATTTCATAGTCCAATAAACTAATTTTTTTGCAAATGTTATAATAAAAATCTTTTTTTTTTCTGTAAAATTTAATAACTCATTATATTTAATTGAGATCATTTTTGTATCTAAAAGTTGGATCAAAAGATGTTCGAGAATGTTCTTTGATTTTCTAGTTAAATTCTAGAATTTTATTTGATTTATATTTCATTACTAAAATTGATTTTATCATTCCTATTTGAATAACTTCACGTGTTATTTTTCATAAAAAATATTTAATTCAAAATTCATAAAACAAAGTTTTTCTTTCACAATTTATGGTTATAACCTAGGAATATTTGAGAATCCTCATTTTCTATTTTTTTTCTATACCTACATTACAACCACTGTTGAATTCCTTCAAATTAATCTCAATATCAACATGAATGTTTATATATATATATATATATATATATATATTATGAATGTGTTGATAGGACATAACTTTGCATGGGTGAGTGTAGCTGCTATATGTGCAAACAATATAGAGAAGCTTAAGAAACATCAAGAAATTAATTAGAGACGAAAAAAAATAAATTAATGAAATAACGCAAGGAGGGAAGGAGAGAAGATGCCAAGAGAGGAGATCCATCGTCAATCCAAGCACACTCAAAGCTTACGTGCCATGGGCCCCGCTCTAGTGACAACCACAAGACAGGAAAACTAAACTTAAGGAACAATACCACGTTGGTGGACCTCAATTCCACGTGCAGACGCGCTGCTGATGTGGCGAACTCAGCCACGCAACGATGTCTTCGTGTTCCTGACGAGGAATTTGTACGTATTGGGAGGCCACGGTTGTAGATGGGCCCCACCTGTCATATTCATGTGCCAGCACTTTGTTTAATTTTCTATGCTCCTGTGATTCTTGTTTGTTTGTCTAGCTTCTTTTTAGATTATTAGCGTGAATTACGCAAGTCCTTTAAAAATAAAATAAAAAATTATCCAATCTAAAGTATTTTTTAATATAAAAAACTTAGCTATAAACTCAAAATATAATGTGATGTTGTTTTTAAATAATAATATGATGAGATAATGAATTTTTTTTACTATAATATATTGGATTTGACTCAAATGATAAGACTCTATAAAAAATTCAATTAAAATAAATTATGAAGATTAATTTCTGATTAACTTAATATTATAAGATAAAATTAAATTAAAATATTAAATTAAAAATATATAAAACTTAAAAAAAAAAAAACCAAATATCAAAACTAAAAAGATTAAATATGAGACACTAAAAAAAACAAAAATCAGAGTTTATTTTTTGAGATAAAAAAAAGAAATAATCCAGTTACCTTTAAATGATCACTCATCAAAGAATAAAATATGATAAAGAATCAAATGAGACGATGATAGTATAATTTTTATCATTAAAAAGTATTACACGCACCGCTCAAATTATACGGTGTCTTCAACATGCTAACAACTTTTTTATTTAAAAATTATTAATTAAATAATAAATTACATTATTACTTTACCAAATCAAAAATTACAAAAAAAAAAAAACTTTAAAAGACGCCAATAAA
>NW_011500027.1:12826-45379 GCF_000495115.2 Populus euphratica
TTTATATATATATTATTTTATATATATATATATATATATATATATATATATATAATTCTTTAACATGAAACTGGGAATTAGAGCTTGAAGTGGGAATTGCAGATGCATTGAATTTGGCTTCAAATGTCCTTTTATTCTCTCCGCAATTTCCAAATTTATGTATCTCGTCTCTTACTTCGAATTGATGCTCCTTCCCAGCTTGGAGATCTGCCTGGTTCAATTCTACCCACCAACTTTGACCAGCAGAAGGCAAAAGCTGCCACAAACATCACATGATTATACACGTTTTGCCCTTTACAAAGAGAAAAATCTTGCATCTGAAATTGTGTTTACAGTTATTTTTTAAAATATTTTTTAGATTTAAAATATTATTTTTATTTTTTAAAAATAATTTATAATACCATAATTTAAAAATATTAAAAAAATTTAAACTTTTTCAAAAATATTTTCACCACTGACTATAGTCTCCTCAGTAAAATATTAGCTATGCCATTACATTATCGACAAGTGCAACATCATGCCAAATATCCAATCTATCGTCACCAACTGCTGGTTCCGAAATCAAGATTCCGGCGTCAAAATTCTTGACCTGGGTCAACGATATATATGAATCCAGTTGCTTACATGTTTATGTCAATTTTCTATTAAGACGGTGGGATCCAAATATTTAATTATTCGATTCAAGACAGCCAGCAATTGTAATCTGTCTTTGGTAATGTTGGATTGTTTTTGTAAGAGTTTTTTAATTGGAAATGATTTTTTTTGTTTTTTTTCATATTAAAACAAAACCAATGATTTATTTTAATTTTTATTAATGTGAAAAATACTCTAAAAAATAAATTAAACAACAAAAATAAACACACCCATAAATGCATCACTACAAAATTTAGTACTAGATTAAAATTGATCGTTGTTAATCCCACATAAACAAACTAAAGTAATAAAAGATTTATTGAATGTTTATTTTTGTATTATAATTTATTTTTTAAAGTGTTTTTGAAATGTTTTTGTTTGAAAAGATATTAAATTGATTTTTTAGGTGTTTTTATATGATTTTAATATGCAAATATAAAAAATGATGATTAAAAATTATTTTAATATATTTTGAATTAAAGAATATTCTACGTTAATATTAAATAGAATTGAAGCCTTCTACAGGACATTAACTAACATACTAAGCAAGGTTAAACAATTAATATTAATTAATGTGAAATCAACTTGTTCAAATATTTTATTAGAATAAAGAGGAAAAAAGGGGCTTTCTTTGGATGGAGGTCATAATTATTGCTAATTTACAGCCCTTGAACACGTACTGGAGCCTCCAGCACACCACCCTGTCGATTTTCCCTGGAAATTACTCGAGGCACCCTGGTTGGCCTTTCGTTTCGTCCATCATGCATGAAAGAATAATATCCCAATTATTTTAATTCCATAAAATACCAAAAAGACAAAAAAAACACGACAATCAACTTCCTCGTGTCAAGATCTTGAACCATCCATTAAACCCAACTTGTTCGACCTTTAACACCTGACATGGTATAAAAACCGACCTCCCTCCTCTGTCTTACCATCACCGCATATCGCAATAATTATTTGTACGTCTCCATCGCTACAAGAAGTTGCTTCGTGCTCCTCCTTACGAAGAAAGCATTCCTCCTGGAATGCACTTCTGTTGAGTCCGCAAGCAAAAGCAAGGAAAACCCTGATTGTTAATCATAGTCTCTAAGCTCCTCAACGCACCTCTAGAAGTCTTCTCAAGACATTTTTTGGTGAGTTCTTTTTCTGTGTATTGAGAAACAACGAGAAACCCGGTTGTTTCTATGATCATTCTAGCTTTATCTTGTGCAGAATATCGAAGAGACATGGTAGCTTCACGGCTAAGATCTTTTAATGTTTGAAGTTTTTCTTCTTCTTTTTTTAGCTCCTTTTGCTCTCAAATCTTTACCATCAACTATCCTTTTTGGAGTTTTGTTTTGGATCGTTGGAAGTGGGATTTCATGTTTCTGAATCTGCAGACAAAATTTCTTTAGAGCTAAAAATGAACAAACAGAAAGTGTGAAAACATTGGAGCCCCCCCCTCCCCCTCTACTTTTCATATGTTTTTTTTTCAAGTCCTTAATCTATTTTATGTTTTCACTGAACTCCTTGAATTCTATCTAATTTCCGAACAAGATGCCCACAAAAATCTGTTTGATATTGTTCTTTTTTCACAGGCACACGAAACGTGAAACGCTGACTACCCCAAAACTCCAAAAACTTAGATTTATTTCAGTGTCATATACATTCATCCATTTTTCTAATACTGATTTTAACATTTATTTTCCTGGGAAATACTTAACAGTCCCTTATATTTGATTCTCTGTATTTTTGAACCAGTTCTTGGAAATTAAGGCTGCAAGAACAATTGGTGTCTAGTTTTTTTTTTTTTTTGAAAAAAACAAGTGAGAGAAAGGAAGAAAGACATAAATGCTGAGGATTTTAAGAGACCAACAACAACTGAAGTGGATACCTTGTAATAGTTCGTTGAAGTGGAGGGAGTGGAGAAGTTACAACAATTGTCGTAGAAACCATCAAACTAGCATCCGCATGAATTACCCTTTTCCCACGTATTAGCTTCCGATCCAAAAATCTCACAAACCCTTTAGGTCCAATATCTAGTAGTCAACCATTTTATACCCTGGTTTGGTTTCTTATTATGTTTGTTTTGTGTTTTTTTTTTTGGTGTGCAGTAACTAAGTGTAAGACAGCAACAATGACGGTGACACCAATGATTTCAATCAATGATGGGAACCTCGTGGTTCATGGGAAGACAATTTTAACTGGAGTTCCTGATAACATTGTTCTGACTCCTGGCTCTGGTGTTGGACTTGTTGCTGGTGCTTTTATTGGTGCTACTGCTTCTCATAACAAAAGTCTCCATGTTTTTCCTGTTGGGGGTTTAGAGTAAGCATTTTTAAGCCTTTCCTTTCATTGCTGATGATCTTAGGTTATGCGTTTTTTTCTTTCTTTTGCATTCTTGGAGATGCTCATTTTCTATTTTTGTGGCAGGGATCTTCGATTTATGTGTTGCTTCCGATTCAAGTTATGGTGGATGACCCAGAGAATGGGGAAGTGTGGGAAAGATATTCCACTGGAGACTCAATTCATGCTAGTGGAAAGCAAGGGTGGTGGTGAAGAAGTTGATCAAGATGATGCACAGACAATCTACACTGTTTTCCTTCCCTTGCTTGAAGGCCAGTTCCGTGCTGTACTGCAAGGCAACGACAGGAATGAGATGGAGATTTGCCTTGAGAGCGGTGAGTAGATTATGGCAATTAAAGTGTCCGGTGCAACGCTAATATGTACCCACCCATGAGCCTAATCTCTCATTATTGACACCACATCACAGACTTGTGGGCTGTACCTGTCATTAGTTACCCTACTTCACACGGTCGAAACGACTGTTAATTCAGTCTCATCCTGTCGGTCACTAGTGAAGGAGACTTAATTCTGAAATTCTGGGTTGGGGCTGTCATTGATGTGAACGCTATCAGGCTGGAGAACCAATCAATGACTCCACCATCCAGATGAATCGTTTTTTTGGAGTTCCTTTCATTTGGAAGAAATAGATAGAGAGGATCGAGTTTGAAAGAAACCGAAACGATGTGTTTTTTTGTGTGGTTGATTTGGTTTTGCAGGCGATAGTGCTGTTGAAACCAACCAAGGCCTTCACCTGGTCTACATGCATGCTGGGACCAATCCTTTTGAAGTCATAAACCAAGCTGTAAAGTGAGTTCTCGACTTTATCTTTATCTGCACTTGCATTGAGTTTCAATTTTAGCCTGAAATTACAATTTTCCTAACAACTTTCATGAAAACAGGGCTGTGGAAAAACATTTGCAAACCTTTCTTCATCGGGAGAAGAAAAAGGTACGTTACATGTTTCTTTCATTTTGTATATGTTACCTCAATTTTTAATCAAGAAATTTGACCATGAATGCAGAAAATTCTGAAGTGCTTTTCAATCTTATTTTGTGTTCTGTTGGATCTTGAGCAGATGCCCTCTTTTCTTGACTGGTTTGGCTGGTGTACTTGGGATGCCTTTTACACAGATGTCACCGCTGAGGGTGTTGAGGAAGGCCTTAAGAGGTAATTCAGAATTAATATGGAAGAGTCAATTAGATCCTATCGTGAATGAAATGTAGACTTAGATCTCCAAATACTGAGATTGAATGACTGGATTGTGTTCCAATTGCAAATGCAGTCTGTCAGAGGTAGGGACTCCTGCACGATTTTTGATCATCGATGATGGTTGGCAACAGATTGAAAATAAAGCAAAGGAAGATGCTAATGCTGTTGTACAAGAAGGAGCACAGTATGAACTCTCTTTCTCTATCTCATACAGGCACGCGTGCACACACACACATGGAGACCGCCCAAGTGTCCATAGACATAATGGGCATTAGCTGGGATACTTTTCTGGATTAATATTTCTCCATTTTCGTTTTATTGGAATTTTGTTGATAATATCTGTAGACAGAGTGCTTGCAATTTTATTTATTGCAGATTTGCAAGTAGGCTTACTGGAATAAAGGAGAACTCTAAATTCCAGAAGAATGATGAAAAGAATGAGCAGGCCATAGGACTGAAGCTTGTTGTGGACAATGCCAAGCAACAACACAAAGTGAAGTGAGTGATCTTAGTTCTATTTCGTCGTTAACTATTTGCTGCTGTGCTAGTGGTGCATTTTCATGAAAATATTTACCTTAATACAGAAGGTTTGTCCATGATTCCTTTTAGTGTAAGGGAACTTGGCATCATGCGTACGTGAGATGAAGGGAAGAGGATTAGCTGAAAACAGTGTAGTTTTTTTTCTTCACACTTTGCTTTATCTTTTTATCGCAGGTATGTTTATGCGTGGCATGCTTTGGCTGGTTATTGGGGTGGAGTTAAACCAGCAGCTGCTGGTATGGAGCATTATGACACTGCCCTGGCTTATCCAGTTCAATCTCCTGGCGTGTTAGGCAACCAACCTGATATTGTTATGGACAGCCTAGCAGTTCATGGCCTTGGTTTGGTGCATCCAAAGAAGGTCTTCAACTTCTACAATGAGCTCCATGCCTACTTAGCATCGTGTGGAGTTGATGGAGTGAAAGTTGATGTTCAGAACATTATTGAAACCCTTGGTGCTGGCCATGGTGGAAGAGTTTCTCTGACCCGTAGCTATCACCAAGCACTTGAGGCATCAATTGCCCGAAACTTCCCTGACAATGGATGTATTTCCTGCATGTGTCATAACACTGATGGAATCTATAGCGCCAAGCAGACAGCTGTAGTGAGAGCTTCTGATGATTTCTATCCTCGGGATCCTGCTTCCCACACCATCCATATCTCCTCTGTGGCTTACAACACTCTATTCCTTGGCGAATTTATGCAACCAGACTGGGATATGTTCCATGTAAGTGGAAATGAATTAATTCTCCTGTTAGTCCATCATATATTTTTTATCCTGTTTGTTTATATATAACCTATAGGGAGGCTGAAACTAAAGTTTCAACATTGTTTTCATATTTATAACATGTAATCATTGGTTGCAGAGTTTACACCCGGCTGCAGATTATCATGGGGCAGCTCGTGCTATAGGTGGATGTGCGATCTATGTCAGGTATTTTTCTTTTTTTAAACTAATTTCTGTATCCTATTAATCTTGACATGAATGCATGAAACATATCACAAATTTCTGACATGGAAATGTACTATCTTTCCATCCTGTGCAGTGATAAGCCAGGCAACCACAACTTTGATCTGTTGAAGAAGCTGGTCCTCCCTGATGGATCTGTCCTTCGTGCACAACTTCCTGGCAGGCCAACGCGTGACAGCCTCTTTGTTGATCCAGCAAGAGATGGAATGAGGTGTGTTGCTTTTTTCCTCTTTGCATGCTAGTCATCTCTGTTTTAAGCATGCTCCTTCATTTAAAATTCTCATTCTGAACATCATGTTTTGCAGCTTACTCAAGGTCTGGAATGTGAACAAATGCACTGGTGTGGTTGGTGTCTTCAACTGCCAAGGTGCGGGTTGGTGCAAGATTGAGAAGAAGACTCGCATTCATGACACAACTCCGGGTACTCTCACTGCTTCTGTTCGTGCCAGCGATGTTGACTGCATTGCTCAAGTTGCTGGTGCAAATTGGGATGGGGAGACCGTGGTGTATGCCTACAAATCAGGTAATTAACTTTCCACTCCTTCCTGTAAAATATGAACACTAAATTTGCTCTGGAAAAAAAAAAAAAAAAAACACAGGACGAGAAGGGAAGAGAGAGTCTAAATGTCAGTCGTGCATTAATATACTAGCCCTGGCCCTCTCTATATAGCAGGAAATCGAGCCTTAATGTGAACTTCTCAAGTCGTGCATTAAAAATCTTGAATTTCCGGTAGATTAAAGCGAAGTTTTCTTTAGTGTTGGTAAATAATGCCATTTGAGCTTTCGGATTTATATAATGTTAACGTGATCCTATCTTTGTTGAATTACAGGAGAGTTGGTTCGGTTGCCTAAAGGTGCTTCATTGCCAGTGACATTGAAAGTTCTTGAATACGAACTCTTCCATTTCTGTCCTATCAATGTGAGTCTTTCTCAAGCTGGTTTCTTTCTTTGTTGCTGCTGTGTTTAATGAGACATCTGTGATTCACTGAATTGATCAAACTATTCATGTGCAGGAAATCACTTCCAACATTTCATTTGCACCAATAGGCTTGCTTGACATGTTCAACACAGGAGGTGCTGTGGAGCAGGTTGAAATCCAAATGGCTTCTGACAAGTCACCGGAGCACTTTGATGGTGAAGTCTCCTCAGAGCTGACCACTTCTCTCAGTGAGAGCCGGTCTCCAACTGCAACCATTGCGCTGAAAGTCAGAGGATGTGGAAAGTTTGGTGCTTACTCTTCCCAAAGACCTCTGAAATGCACTGTGGGCAATGTTTTTACCGACTTCAATTATGACTCTGCCACTGGGCTAGTTACCCTGACTCTGCCTGTACCAGAAGAGGAAATGTACAGATGGCCTGTGGAGATACAGGTTTAAGGAGAGATTTAAGTAATGACATGTTTCTAATATCAAGTGGAATGTCACCATTGTTAGGAGGGTTTCCTACAAGTAGGTAGGGATGGTGGTGCATGACCTGCAAAAGTGATGGATTTGTATTGCATAACATGGAGTGAGAGAGACCCCTCACATTGTCGAATAACCAATGGCCAGCGATGCTGTTGTATTTTATTTATCAGCAATAAAAGCCCCTTTCTTTTTTGTTATATCAGTTGCCAGATTAAATTGCTGCTAGGCCCATTAGTTGCTCAAAAAATGTGATAGAACAGGGGCCACGTGAATGTGCATCAAGAAAATTAACAATCCAATGCTATACAATATGTACCTGGCAGGACTCTGAAACAGCAAACTTTGACATTCATACAATGGCGTTTTGGCGTCTCGCTGTTTTAGGTAGCTTTTCGTCCAGTATAGAGGAAAAAATAATATTGTTAATAGCAGAAAGGAAAGATAAGCTACTGGTGTTATTTGATCTCACCTTCTGAGGATCTCAAATTCGAGCAGACAGATTCATTGCTTGGACTGTCTGAGGATCTCAAATTCGAACAGACAGATTCATTGCTTGGACTAATTTCCCTGTATGCTATTTTCAGCCTGCGCATACGAATCAGTTATGAATAGCGAGGTTTCAGGAAACACCATTCTAGTAATCACTAAATATCCCTCGACTCACATCCACAGACTTGCTTGCCCGAAACACCAAAGATCCGAAGCCTGGGACATCATATGCTTCATAAAGGAGATAAAGGCCGATTAGCAGCGAAATATAACTCCGCTTGAACAGATTCAAGTTTACAGATTTGCAATGTGCTGAATATAATTAAAATGAACTAATAAAAATGATCAAGAATAGATAATTATAAGAGTGATTGTTTTCTGGGCCAAACTTGGATTCTTTAGAGCTTAAATATACGGACAAGGTAATTGATGTGATTCACACCCTGAACAGACAGCGGTTGCCTGATTTTCCATATTCCAAAGGAATTTCAAAGATCAGGAGTACCAAACAAAAAATGGTAAAAAGAATTGTCGGAGAAAAGCTCTGGTTTCCTCGATTGTATATATCTCTATTCTTGTCCTTCCAGAGGACAGCCTTTCTATGATACATGTCAAAGCTTCAGACTTGCATGGTCACCAAACGCAGAGGATACAGAAAAAATTTTAAGATTTGACATTCACCTGTTTGACGGAGCACGCTTTAAGTGCAAAAGCTACGAATTAGCACTCGGATACCCTCTTTTGACCATTTTCTCGAACTAATTAAAGGGTTCCTTTGACGGGTTTTAACTCAACAAACAGCCCCTTATAATTAAATTGTAACAAAAGTACATTTGGGTTTGGGATTTGAGCGAAAACTTTGCGCACATAATCGATGCTTCCAATAGGAGAAAGAGCTGAAAAGGAAAGGATTTTGGAAAGCAAGGAAGAGATGCTGGGGAAGGGGAAGAACAGCGTGAGGACTGTGGAATCGATTTGTTGGAGAATACGCATGTTGGGACATTTTTGGACCATTTGAAACGAATCGTTTTGTTTCCTTCTTCTTCAAGCTCTACTTCTTGTTAGGGCTTCAGACAGGGTTTTTCGGTTGGTTTTTTTTGTGCCGTTGAGCTTGAACCCGGGAAACGTAACTGATTTTTTAAAATTAGTATGTTTTAACTGACAAGGACAGGTAAAAGATCAGGCCTTTTCCACTTTAGTCTTGATGGGCCGAAAAGGCCTCTGAAGATTTTCATGAATCTAGCTTTATTTTATGAGGCCTGGAGCTATCACATATGATTATAAAATTTTGAGTAAATTATTCTTTAGTCCCCCAGTTTTGAACATGGGTATAACTTAATCCTTCATATTTAACAATATACAATTTAGTCCCCTAACTCTTGTTGATTTTAGATTTTAAGAGGTCCATTAGTTTTTCTGACGTGGAACGTTTAGCAACATTTATGGTCTCGATCAGTAGGGAAGTCCAAACGAGTTTATTAACATAAACAAACATAATTTTAATTGATTTTTGCATCAAGCAAAAGTTTTGTGAACATGTTCTATAAGCATGTCATTTTTAGATTTTTTAAAATTATTTTCTTTTTTATTTTTGGGTTTCTTTCTGCTCAGGTCTGGTATAATTATTTAATTTGGATTTTACTACTTATGTTAATTTAACTCCGACATTCAGAGTTTATTAAATCAAATTTCCCTTCACAGTTTAGTTCTAATTTTAGGGTTCATGAAACTCTAGCTTTATTATATTATATTGAAAATGACTTTGGGATAAAATGAAGAATTAATCCAATCTATTCTTACATTTCAGGCTCGGTATTTATTCTATGCTTAGAAGTTTAACTGCTCTTAATTTGTAATTATATTTTATATATTTCTTAAATCTACCCTTCTAGTATATATTTCTATACAAATTTTAAAAATGAGAAAATTACAATTTGAGTGTCCAATCTTCGATTTTTTATCTTGCTTGAGTGTCTAGTCTTTTATTTATATCTATTTGAGTGTCCAATCTTTAATTTATGAATTTTTTTTAGTTCTGTTGACAATTGATTTTAAAAATGATAATGGTATTAGGATCAATTGAAATACGACATTGAGACATGGGAAAAAAAATAGGTCCCGTATTATTCCAAAAAATTTTGTAAAAGAAAATAAAAAAATAAAAATATATATTGTTTTTATTATTTATAAATGAAGTGTGTGTATATATATAACACTAGTTGGCCTGTGTTATGCTGCGGACCTATTTATTTTTTTATGGTAAAACAATTATTAAAACAATGTAAATATTTTTCAAAGAAAAATCTAATATTTGAGTCATGGAGTGGATGAGATTAATAAATTCAGCTAATTTAATAACATGGTTATAAAATAACTTATCAAAAACAAATAAGGGGAAAAAACAACAAGGATTCAATGTGAAAGATGAACTCTTTCTAATATTATAAAAATATATTTATATAATATCTCAATGATTTTATTTGTATACTATTCATAAAACATCCAAGCTCTAATTTTTTTAATAAAAAAAATTTAGGAGACGATTATGCTTTTAAAGAGATAAAGGAAATTTGATAGCTGAGTTCAATCTTATTTAATTTAATAATATGATTAAAATATAAGAGCAACAACAAAAAAAAAAACTGAAAAAAATATTGAACAAAACTGGAAAAAAAAATCAATCCATTTTAATTTTTCAAATTGCATGAATAAACTAATAATAAAATATTATGCAAAGTTGCACATATTAAAACCATTATACAAAAATTAACTTAAGAAAAAAACAAATTCAATTTATATATTAAAAAAAACTCACAAATGAATCATATCAACCTCTTTAAAAATTAAACACACTCATCATCATAAACAAAATATTTCAATCTAAAACAAAGCTACATAAGAAAAAAATTAATCATAGAGAATGGATATTAATTAAATTATATATCAAAAAATTATTTTAAAAATTTATATAAAATAAAGCATCAACTAAAGAAATACTTAAAAAAAAAAAAACAAATTAGACCAAATGTTATTAGACCTGGTATGTTACACCCAACACTTGGCCCATGAAACTACAACCCATGCATATGCCTTTTTACTTTTTAAAGTTTGATGGGAATGACAATGCATTGTTTGCCTCAATAATTTTCAAAAAAATTAATGCATTGTTGCTAAATTTAAAATTTGATTATTAAAGGTGATTGGAAAAACAAGATTTTTTTATCCAAAAATCAATTTTTAATCTAAAACACTTAGGAAATACTATAGGAACCTTGTTAAACTAATGTATTGCCTCTAGAAACATAAAAAAGACATTCCAAAATCTAAAATATTTAACTCGTAACCCAAAAATTTGTCCAAGTCCATATTTGTTTTTTGATGTGTTTTCAATATAAAAATAAAACACATGATAATAAACTTCCTTTATCATATGGGATCATTTAATACAAATAATTGTTGTTTTGATGGCCGTAATTATCACCAACAATAATTTTCTCTATTTATACGAAAATTTAATGACTCCCTCCCTCCCTCTTTTCTAACAAAAATAAAAATTGAAAAATTATAAAAATAAAGTTAGATATCAAAATTTATTTTTTTTAAATCACAAAAACCAATAACCTAATATCTCAAAAAAATTGGAGATGAAAATGAATTTTCATAGCAAACTTCTAACACACCTTTTTTTTTATCCTTTTTTTTTTCATTTCAGTCCCTTGTGTTTTAATAAAATAATATTCCAATCTATAATGTACTGTGACATGATAAACAATTAAAAAAAAAAAGTTAATCTGTTTTAGTGCATTTTACAAGAATAATATATATGCCTGTGCTTGTTCATCAAGTACCCAGTACCTGTTAAGAAATATCTAAATCAATCTCTGCTCCATACCGTACTGTGACATGATAAATAATTAAAAAAAAAAGTTAATCTGTTTTAGTGCATTTTACAAGAAAAATATATACGCCTTTCCTTGTTCATCAAGTACTCAAGTAACTGTTAAGAAGTATCTAAATCAATCTCTGCTCCATACCGTCCCAAATCTCTCAGCATGTAACCTCTTGTTTTCGAATTGAATTCCTCACACGAAAGGACTCGGCAGCCAACCGATCAATACAGATGACAATCGTAGATTGGACGCTAAGTTTTGTTAACCCAATAAACTCTTTAATAGGGAAATCATCCCCTTAAGTTGATTGATCATTCTTGGTAATGAGAAAGATGGTTGCTCGAGCACAGAATTCATCATGGGCGCGAGGTCTTGCACTACATCAGGCCACAGTGACTAAACCCCAGAAAGTTCAGCAAATCCATTCCCCATTCCCACGTCTACTCCAGACAAGTAGATTACGGAAAAACTTTGTGATGGCAGCGTCAAGTTAGCCAAATTTACACACTTTTGAAGGTCTGATGGCGAGCATATCAAGATTCGACAGATTTTCATCCTATAAAAACACAAAAACCTATTATCTACGCCCAATCCAAACCCTAGCTAGAGCCCCATATGGGGATATATTGTGACGAAATATATAAACATGTACGATTGCTCAAAATCCTCAATCTCCCCAACTCTTTATAATAACCCTATTCTCGTAAACTCACCACACATGCAATGAACCATGTGATGTCATTAATTCATCTCATCGTCATTAACACAACAGTAATTTGAGAAACACTAGTGTATGGCACATCGATAAAATAATGAATAATATTTACGTGCCTCCACTGTTTCGTGACCTTTTAAGCAGCCGCAAAATCTACAATGATCGTGTTGAAAAGTGAGAATCCTATATTTAAAGTTTTTACTCTTACAAACCCTCGAGTAGAATCCTGAGTACGCAAGGCGGGATCATGCATGTAATTAACCATGCGCGCGCGCGCGCGCGCGCACACACATATATATATATGCAAGACGCTAAATTTATCGTTTTTAATTTTCAAGTTTTCTTCTAAAAAAGCACAAAGGGGAGAAGACTCTTGTACCTTGTTTTTGTACAATATAGATGCAAAAGAAAAATTAGAAAATATATAAATCAGAGGCTATCTAAGATAATAAATATATTTTTTAGGAGAGATTACTTGTGAGTATTAATTTTATTTGCTTAATTTTTCTTGAAAACCACCAAGAAATCCGTTGCTGCCGCAATCTGAGCCACTTGTTCTAGACTTCCATGATGGGAATATTGTTTTTCATGATTACCAGCCTTGATTAATTTTCTTTTGCAAATGAAAATCTTGTATTAGATGACATCAAAGAAAATGATGGCTATATTGTTGGGTATGCGACCAAAGTCCCACATTGGTTAGAAATGGGGAGGATCAAGGGTATATAAGGATGGACAAATATCTCCATTGGTATGAGGCCTTTTGGCTATAACCCAAGAGCAAATCCATGAGGACTTAGTCCAAAAGTGGACAATATCATACCAATGTGGAGATAGGTGGTGTCCGTAATCCTTACAAGTGGTATCAGAGCCATGCCCTAAAGTTAGCCATGATGGATGAATCCTCGAAATGCCAAACAAAAGGTGGTGGGCCCTAATTAAATCACGATGTGATCCATAAATCAGCTCTATTGGATAGGCGGTGTGCTCCGGATGCTTCATGGACGTGTCCTGATCTCAACACGGTGAAGAAGAGTTGACCTAGAAAGAGCAAAAACTCTCAAGTCAGGTAGTGCTCTCCGGATGCTTCATGGACGTATCCTGACCCCAACACGATGAAGTAGAGAGAAGTAGAGGATGAAAAATCCTGGTTGGCAGAGAGTGGATGGATAAATGATCGTTTGAGGATCGTTTGAGGAGAGGCTCGGTGGTCCTTTGTTCGAGGGAAGGATTGTTGGGTATGCGACCAAAGTCCCACATTGGTTAGAAATAGGGAGGATCAAGGGTATATAAGGATGGACAAATATCTCCATTGGTATGAGGCCTTTTGGGTATAACCCAAGAGCAAATCCATGAGGGCTTAGTCCCAAAGTGGACAATATCATACCAATGTGGAGATAGGTGGTGTCCGTAATCCTTACAAGTGTTGGGAATTCCGACCGGTGATGTTCTGATACTTGCTCATAGAAGAGTCAAACACACTGACACGGTATTTACGTGGTTCAGCAAAACCGCCTACATCCACGGGAGAGAGTCTATATTATTAGAGATTAGAGAAAGAATACAAAACAAATACATGGAGGAGAAAGATCACTTCTCTCTACTCTACTCCGAGCTCTTTTTGCTGCACTTGCAGCTGCTGCAATGGCAGCAAGGCTGCTGCCATTGCAGCTCTCTCTTTCTCTCTACTCTCTTCACATGCTCACAATCCTCTTCTCATCTTGCTCTCTCTCTCTTGGTGCCCTTTTATAGGCAACCATGGCATCTCCTCAACAATGGCTGCACATGGGTTGATACATTTGTCAATGGTGGGTGCAACTACCATTGACAAATGGTAACCCTACTTCTTAGGGTAGGTTGCCCATTAATGGCAAATCCCAACATATATAAGTAGTAAAGTTGTGCATTAAAATCAACAAATATTGATTTAATTTTTGATTAATAAGTGCAACATTATTAAAAAGAATACTTTGATTTAATCAGGAAATAATTTGCTATTAATTCTGAGATATGGATCACGCATACGTACACAAATCATGAATGCATGGAGATTATGCTAGGATAGATCCATCCGTCTCAGTCTCTCGTATCTCAAGCCATACCTCAAAAGCAATATTGAACACCTACGCATCGTTTCTCTCTCTTTTCTTTTCTCTATAAATTCACGAGAAACATCATTACCTAATTCCAAATCTGTAATCATCCATATCAATATTCTTTTGTAACTTTCAGATTATCAATCCTCTTTCTTTAAAAAAGAGGAAATATACATATAATTATGGCCTTACGTGGAGCACTAATTGTGTACTCATTCTTCACGATCTTCCTCTCCATTATTCCATCCTATAATTGTTTGCAAGAGGACCCACTTCATAATTATCTTGAAGAAGAAGCATCAGGCTATGATTCTCGAGTTTACCCTTCGCACTATAGCACGATTAGTCAGGATGGCGAGTTGAAGAACTTAGTCAAGCTGAGAAGTGATTTTTTAATTAGTTCGCAAGCGTTTAGCAAAGTGGGTGGCAAATCAACTTCAGTTAGAACTATTAATGTAAAGGATTTTGGAGCTAAAGCTGATGGAGGAGATGACACAGAGGTACATATTTTCTTTCTGACAGACAGTATCATCTAACCTTTCATGTCCACAAAACACGATTAATAATAATGCATTAACATTAGTATAGCATGCTTTTATATATTCATATTCTATATTCTATAAGAAGCATATAAGACAATTTTACATAGACATAAACAGTACAAAAAATAAAATACTAACACGTAGCACAGAATTACGTGGAATAGAATTAATATATAAAAATATTAATTTAAAATTCTATTACCGAATATATATTTTTTCTTCAATTAGTTTGTTTCTTTAGGAAATTTACAATCCCTTAAATCAATTTAAAAAACTACATAATAAGATAGGAAACTATTTTAATTTAGAAAAAAAAACCCTAAACAAACTAGAAAATTCAAAAATAAAGATGAAAAATAACAAAATTGACCTAACAACACTTTCTAAATCTAATTTGTAAACCTTCCAAATTTTGACTTGTTATAATTAGCTGACTTGTATAGAATAGAATTAGCATGTAGAATCTCACGATTAAATCTAAGCATGATCTAAATTTCTGATAAAAAAATAATTTTTTTTAGGCTTAGCTCTATCTTATCTATTCATAAATATCCTATTTACATAGTTATGACAAAGCTTGATGTCTTTTTAGGCTTGGCTCTGTCTTATCTATTCATAAATATCCTATTTACATAGTTATGACAGGTGAATAATCAAAACAGCCTACATCATATATTTGTACACGTGTTCCATCTATTCTTAATTACATTAATTAAGATATGAACTGATTATGCCTTTAGTGTGCAGAAACTTGGGGAATTCATGCCATATATTCTAATCCAATGATCAACACCTTAATTTGTATGTAAATATTTTTAGCAGTCATCAATTATTTGATTTTTAAATCTTTAATTTAGTGACAAGAACAGGACACGTACTCATGTGAAACATACTTAATTTCTTAGCAATCCCAGTCTCTTGCCGTTTCTTTTTCAAGGCCCTTGATTGATTTCTTTTCTTTTCTTTTTTGAGAATGCTTAATTCCTCTCTTGCTTTGTAGAAATATTGCATACCTTCTACTATATTTCTTGCAAGTAATAGCTAATAACTTAATTCTCTCAGACAATTGAAAAGGCTTGGAAGGAAGCTTGTTCTTCCTCTGAAGGAGCTGTTGTTGTTGTGCCCCACTATACATATCGTCTTAAGCCGATTACATTCCAGGGTCCTTGCATATCTAATATCAAATTACAGGTGAGTTTCAATACGTACATATATGGATTTAAACGCATAAATATTTTTGGAGAGATAGATCATGCTATTTGCACGAGATAAATATTTGGCCATTTTTTGAGAAAAATCATCTCAGGTAAACGGAGTCATTGAAGCATCTGATGATCTATCGGACTACAAAGAAGATGGTAGACATTGGCTTGTCTTTGATAGTGTTCAGAATCTGCAAGTTGAAGGTGGTGGAACTATTGATGGAAATGGGAAGATATGGTGGCAAAACTCATGCAAAGTCGATAAAACCCTTGTAAGTCATATATATAAACTCTGTATTTCTTACTGTTAATCCTAGAAGTAATATAGACTTTCATCTTCTCATTTTTCTGCTGAACAATAGAAGCTGATCATTTTTCTTTCTTTCATGATTTTTGCAGCCTTGCAAAGATGCGCCTACGGTATTTATGCTCTAAGTCTGAAAAGTTTCGCAATTTTTTCTCTGGTTCTCATCTTGCGAAGCTACAAAATCATCATTTTGGGAAACCATGTATGCTTTGCAGGCAATAACCTTCTATGAATGCCAGAATTTGGTTGTGAAGAACCTCAAAATCCAAAATGCACAACAAATGCATGTTTCTTTTGAGAAAAGCAATGGTGTTCAAGTCTCCAACCTCACAGTAACCTCACCGGAGGGAAGCCCTAACACTGATGGAATCCATGTCACAGGCACCCAAAACATCCAGATTACTGATTCAGTTATAGGAACAGGTATATATATATATCCACGTATTTATTGCCCACCTCTTCAGATTCATACAATTTTTATTATGACTGTCTTGTGCAATTAATCACTTATGGTTGATGAAGGTGATGATTGTATCTCCATTGTAAGTGGATCCCAAAATGTTCAAGCCTCGGACATAACTTGTGGACCAGGTCATGGAATCAGGTCTGAAATAGTAAACATCAAACTCTAAACTTCTTTGAACTGACACTTCTTCTCTCATATGAATTGCTTGTTTCCTTAGCTACTATGAGTTTCTGTAAGCATTAACAAATATTGCTCTTTCAATTTCCTTTCTGTGCACAGCATTGGAAGCTTGGGAGTTCATAATTCAGAAGACTACGTTTCAGGAGTTACTGTCAATGGTGCCAAGTTTTCTGGTACCACAAATGGTGTTAGGATCAAAACATGGCAGGTAATGTTTACTATCCTTCATTTCATCAACAATATTGATGTGCATTATATATCATTTAATCAAGATTTAAGCTCAATTATGATCTTAATTAATATGCAGGGAGGGTCTGGAAGTGCACGCAACATCAAGTTTCTGAATATTGAAATGAACAATGTCACCAACCCCATTATAATAGATCAAAACTACTGTGACCAAGATGAAGCATGCGAAGAACAGGTGAAGAACTTTATCCCAGAGGACCTTAACAACAATTAGCATTTAAAAGCAGTGCCCATCCCCCTTAATCTAGTTGTTAAAACTTTTTCTTGATTATGGCATGCAGAGGTCAGCAGTCCAAGTGAAAAATGTGGTGTACGAGAACATAAAGGGGACTAGTGCTTCTGAGGTGGCTATCAAATTTGATTGCAGCAAGACTTATCCATGCGGAGGGATTCTGATGCACGATGTTAATCTTGAAAGAGAAGGAGCGATAAAAGCCATAGCTTCGTGCAACAATGTCAAATTAGCTGAATTGGGTGTTGTTTCTCCCAAATGTCCATGATGGGCCAAATAAAACTTGGAACAAGGTAACCCAAAGTTTCCCAGAGCATCATCTTTGTTCTGTGATTAGAGAACTGAGTTTTTCAATTGGTTACCTGACATTAACATTTTGTTTTGGTTTAATTTTCTCAGGTTTCAATTGGACCGCATGGATTATTTATTAATTATACATAGTCAATCATTAATCAATGGTTGTATACATTATTACCAATAAAAGTTCAATGTCATTGTATATTGATTTATGACATGATTCGTATAGCTAAAAGAGAAAATTCAAGGTTTTATAAACCCTAAAATTACAAATGAATTGAAAAGAGCATTCTGATTTGATAAATTTTGAATGTCAATAATTCTTCTGCCAATAGCATACAAAAATGTTTAAATGGTATGTTAAAATGATCTAACTAATAAAACCTAAATTAAATAAAATTAATCTAATTGAAAAAATTCCTAAAACAACTAGTAAAATAAAAAAAATAAATTCAAAACAACAACTACCACATGAAATTTGGATATAAAAAACAACTTTAATTGGTTACAGCAAATTGATCTTCTATAAAATTAAGCTAAACATACTCGTAAAATTCTAACTCGATTAAAAAAATGAATTAAAAAACCATCCATATTTCTTATATATTTTTTAATTCTATAGGTAAAAGTCTATTGGTCACATGTTTTTCATAGTATTTTTTTATATTCCATTTGATATGATTTTTGAATTATATTTTTGTATTTTAACTCATAATTCAAATTTTGTTTTTCATAAATAAGTTGTGATAAAAATAAGTTAAAATAACTTTAACTTATAAACATGTTTGGTAAAAATAACTTAAAACAACTTTTTTGAAGACATAAAGGTATATAAGTTATAATCCACAAACAAAAAGTTAAAAAAAATTATTTTTGATTAAATCAAAATTTTGAATTAATTTTATAATAACAAGCTTTTAATTTAAACAAAAAAAATTTCTAACCAAATATACTTATAAATTTTATTTAAGTTAAAAAAATTTTTACAAAAATCATCCCAAAGGTATATATCTAAAGCAATTTATGTAACTAAAATCTATGCATATTTCTCTTGCCATGAAAAAAGTTATATATATGCTACCCAAACACAAAAATTCCTTTCCTATCTCATTTATTTAATGAATAGGTCTCATTAAAAAAATTAAAATTAAAAAATTAAAATTATGTTTTATCCAAAATAAAAATATCGTTATCATTTCTAATGAATCCCAGAGAGTTTTTTTTTATTATTATTATGGATTTATCTCTCTTTCAAATAAATTTAAAAAATTAATAGCTTAATTAGAAAAGTGATCAGTGAAATATATGGGCAAGACTAACTTTATTTATTGGATCATCTCATATCAATTATTGGCCCCAATCCATTATCATTATTATTATTTTCGAACAGCGAGGGGAAAAAAAAGGTTTAAAAAAGGCCAGTCTCAATAAAGAAAAATAAATTCAGGGCCATTAAATTGACCATTTAATCCCTTAGTAAACGTCACCACTTCGGTCAAGTCCTCGCAGTAAAAAAATCCTATTGATGTAACAGTTACTGCCAGCTCATCATTCTCATGTCAAACCCCGCCATTCTTACACACACCAAGCGCTTATGTAAAGCTAATACTCTCCATATCTCATTCCAAAACTCGTGGCATATGAGTAAATTCACACAACCAGCGCGTCCTAAACGCGAGTTTATTAATTACCCTACTCTCGAGCGTAGTACTTACATTTGTTTGGATCTTGTCTCACTGCACAGAAGAGAAAAGGGACCGCTCGCAGGGGGCGGATGATTAAAAACATCCAATCATATTTTGCCACGTCAAAACTATCATCACGCTTAAGTGGCAAGATCTGATCGAAGAAAAGAACTGTAACATAAGCATCTCCGAACTTGCACTTCAAGTTCCACTTATACCTTGACATAAATTCAGATACACATTTTCCTTTTTTTGGCAGCCTTTTTTTGGTTTAATCATCTCTGAATACTTTATAAAATGAAAATAAAATAAAAGGGAATGGGAATGGAGTGAAATAATAGAAACAGATACTGTGGATCTGTCGGTCAGTGTCGGTGTGGGACTTAAAGCTTTTATAGTCTAGTAGGCTTCATTTTTGTGTGGCATCATCGGAACTCCATTGGTTCATCAATGGAGGGTTGCCTTTAAAAATAGCTGCTTTAAAGATTTTGTGAACTGGGGATTGAGCATTTTGCTTGATTGCTTGAAGGGGCAGTAATGGACTTAGAAGGAGATGCTACTGGGGTTAGTCGCATTTTGATAACTTTGCTTGTTTTTATTGGGACCGATAGATAGAGAGTAGACACTCAATTGATTGGATTGTGATATGAAGGGTGTGGAGTTTGTACAAATGCATTGCTGCATGCTTTCTGGTGAATTTTTTTATTTTTTTTTGGGTTGGAAGCTTTGTTCTCTATTCCATCAGTTTTTTTTTTTTTGGGGTTGGAAGCTTTGTTCTCTATTCCATCATGTTTGGATCCTTGAAAGAAAATGACAGGAAAAGTGGAAATGGGATTTTGTTCCCGTTCCTGTTTAATTTAATATATGATTGCAGATGAAACCATTTTATTGCATTTTATATTCCTTCTGCTTAGCGTTTTCAGATCCGAACGGGATTTAATGTCTGACTTGTTTATGAGATAGTTTTGGTTAAGTGTAGATCATGATTCTATATTCTAGATGCCAACAGCTGAACTTTCGCTGGTGTGATGATCCAAATCTGTATGCATGATTGTCAGAAGTTCTTTGTTTCTCGTTGGAGAATCTGTTTGTTTGCTGCGTTTAGAATCAAGGAAGATAATCTCTCTCCTTTGAATCTAATACATTTGAACTGCTCGGAAATTGTGCTATCTTAGAGATTTGCGATAGTGATTATGAAATCTGTTCCTGGGTCTTCTTATCTATGAATTTACTTTGGCTTTGGTTGTTTTGCTGGTTGTTCAGCCAAAAAAAATCCAGGTGTGCCAGATCTGCAGTGATGATATTGGCAAGACTGTAGATGGAGAGCCCTTTGTTGCTTGCCATGTATGTTCATTTCCAGTTTGCCGTCCATGTTATGAGTATGAGAGGAAGGATGGTAGCCAGTCTTGTCCTCAATGCAAGACCAAATACAAGAGGCATAAAGGTTAATCCAACACCATTTGTTTCTGCGTTTACAATTCATGCATGCGTAGATAATGTGTCAGTAACACATTTTGGTTTCTCATCAGGAAGCCCTCTAATTCAAGGTGAAGAAGTGGAAGATGCTAATTCTGATGATGTAGAAAACAAGTCAAATCATCATACATCAGGTGTTCAAGATGAGAAACAAAAGATAGAGCGTATGATGGCTTGGGATTCGGGTTCTGGTCGAAAAGAGCATCTTGCAACTACAAACTATGATAGAGATCTTTCTCTTAACCATATTCCTTATCTAGCTGGTAGACGCTCGGTAGGTGATGGAGCAATTCGTTGCTTCTAGTTTCTCTTCTCTCTTTAATATTGACAATGGTTGCTGATAATATTTGTATTTCAGGTTTCTGGGGATCTTTCAGCTGCATCTCCTGAACGTTACTCATTGGCTTCTCCTGAAAGTGGCATCAGAGGTATGGATGTATATCTGCTAAAATAAATATCGTTGAGTTCAGATTTTAATGTCAGTATTGGACTTTCTGCAGCTACTATGAGGGATCCAACAAGGGATTCTGGATCACTGGGGTTTGGCAATGTAGCCTGGAGAGAGAGGATTGATGGTTGGAAGATGAAGCCTGAGAAGAATACTGCTCCAATGAGTGTTAGTAATGCACCATCTGAAGGCAGGGGTGGCGGCGATTTTGATGCCAGCACTGATGTGCTCATGGATGATTCTTTACTGTAAGTGCCTGAAGCAGAGTGTGAAACTGGTTGTTTTAAGCAGATTGTCCGTTTATCATCTGCCTAACAGCGTTCACATATTACCTATATGAAACTGTGGCTTTTCCTCCCTCTCCTCCTCTGGTTTTTCCTCTATGGCTTTCTCCCTTTTAGCTTTGCAAATCCATGATTTTAATTCAGTTGATATTTGTATTTTATTTTTTTCGTCATTGTTTTCTTGTATTTATCCCATGGTTGTAATGCAGAAATGATGAAGCCCGCCAGCCCCTCTCAAGGAAGGTTTCAATTCCTTCCTCTAGGATTAACCCTTACAGGATGGTCATAGTTTTGCGGCTTGCTGTCCTTTGCATTTTCTTACACTACCGTCTAACAAATCCAGTGAGGGATGCTTATGCTTTGTGGTTAATATCTGTTATCTGTGAGATATGGTTTGCAATATCATGGATATTGGATCAGTTCCCTAAATGGCTTCCAGTGAATCGTGAGACATATCTTGACAGGCTATCTCTCAGGTAGTTTTTCTTTTTTCCTACAATCTACATTAACCATTGTCAGCCCAAATGTCCTTAAGAAGATGTAACTTCTAAAGTTTTCAATACCTCCAGATATGAGAAAGAAGGAGAGCCGTCTCAATTGGCTGCTTTTGACTTTTTTGTCAGTACAGTCGACCCTTAAAAGGAACCTCCACTGGTCACAGCCAATACCGTACTGTCTATTCTTGCAGTAGATTACCCAGTCGACAAAGTCTCTTGCTATGTTTCAGATGATGGAGCTGCTATGTTGACATTAGAAGCCATATCTGAAACGTCTGAATTTGCTAGAAAATGGGTTCCTTTCTGCAAGAAATATGATATTGAGCCGCGAGCTCCAGAATGGTACTTCGCTCAAAAGATTGACTACTTAAAAGACAAGGTTCATCCGGCATTTGTTAAAGAACGCAGAGCTATGAAGGTAGGAAATTGAGGTTCTATTGAATGATTTTGTTACTCATAAACTTAGCATGTATATTACTCGTCTTACTCCTAATGACTTTCTTGCAGAGAGAATATGAAGAGTTTAAAGTTCGTGTCAATGGGCTTGTTGCAAAGGCACAAAAGGTTCCTGATGAAGGATGGGTCATGCAAGATGGTACACCTTGGCCTGGAAATAACATCAGAGATCATCCAGGAATGATCCAGGTTTGTCCATTTTCAAACTAAACTAGGATATTCCTCAGTAGGAAATGCCTTCTTATAGGATAACTACTACCCGCACAAAATCCACAATGTCGGGATGTTCTCATGTACTGCACTCCTGTAAATGGCTTTATCTCAAGTTTAGCTTTTTCTTTCCTTATGCGATCTATGTATTTCTGCTTGGCAATTGGATAGTTCTGTTTATACTTCTGCATGTAACCTTTCTATTCCACTTGCTGATTGTGAACCGGGCGTCACAACACAGGAGTGACTGTTTTAAGCAGCCTTTGTTTTTTATAGATAGTTCTCTTGGATCATACTTTCTTGTTGGCATCAACACATGTTATGGTGTCTAATCCTATTTATATTATAATTTGCAGGTTTTCTTGGGCCATAGTGGAGGACTTGACACTGAGGGTAATGAACTTCCACGGCTAGTGTATGTGTCCCGTGAGAAGCGTCCTGGTTTTCAGCATCATAAGAAAGCTGGTGCTATGAATGCACTTGTAAGTTCTCAGTATTATCAATATCGGAATCTGCTAAGGTTTCACTACTAACTAACATGTATCTCATACAGGTTCGTGTTTCAGCAGTTCTCACCAATGGGCCCTTCTTGTTAAATCTTGATTGTGATCATTACATAAACAACAGCAGGGCATTGAGAGAAGCTATGTGTTTTCTAATGGATCCTAATCTTGGAAGAACAGTTTGTTATGTCCAGTTTCCTCAGAGATTTGATGGGATTGATAGAAACGATCGATATGCCAACCGTAACACTGTTTTCTTTGATGTAAGTACTTACTGCAACCTTTGGCACAAATTTGTCCTCATTTATTGTTTCATGATGTATGTGGCATGCAGAACTATTCATTTTACATGTTACAGAAAATGAAATTCATATATGTTTTTTCTTCTTGATATTGTGTTGATGCTTATGCGATGGTAGATAAATTTAAGAGGATTGGATGGAATCCAAGGCCCTGTATACGTGGGTACAGGGTGTGTTTTCAATAGAACAGCCTTGTATGGCTATGAGCCTCCTCTCAAGCCTAAGCATAAGAAACCAGGATTTCTGTCTTCATGCTTTGGTGGATCCCGGAAGAAGAGTTCAAGATCAAGTAGAAAGGAAAGCAAGAAAAAATCGAGCAAGCATGATGACCCTACTTTGCCCGTATTCAATTTAGAAGATATAGAAGAAGGGGTTGAAGGTAAGCATGGATTTTTCTTTTTCCTTGGATACAACTTGCACCAGATCCGTCACATGTTCATTCTTCAGACATAAATATATACTTACATAAGTTGGTGACATGTCCAAAAACATAGGGTTCTTCCTTCTATCTTTAATGATTCAAACTTGATATAATTTAGGTTGAAATCATTTTACTTCTTTTCATGTCCTAAATGACTATAATCTTGCTGAAACTTGTCCTCAGGATAGGGTTTAAAGATTTATTGACATGTAAAAGACGTTACTTCCAATAAGTGTTCAGTTGTGCTAAATAGATGGTAGTTTGCTCTGATAGTTTTTAGTTACCTCTTCTCTGTGCTTGCAATGCTGATATTCTGTAACTTTCTTCAAAAGGTACTGGATTCGATGATGAAAAGTCATTGCTCATGTCTCAAATGACACTTGAGAAAAGATTTGGCCAATCAACCGTGTTTGTTGCTTCCACCCTTATGGAGAATGGTGGTGTTCCGGAGTCCGCCACCCCAGAGTCTCTTCTCAAAGAAGCTATTCATGTCATCAGCTGTGGATATGAAGACAAGACAGACTGGGGAAGTGAAGTACGTTAACCCTTTTTCATCCCTCGTGCTGATACCAATTTCTTTTTATGCTGTAAAATGGACGAATATACCACAAGCCACAGACTCTCACTTCTTCACCCCCAAAAAAAAAAATGGAAGAGAAGGAGCTTTATGTGCATCCCTTCCTGTAGCTTATGTAGACACATTAATTTTTTGTTCTTCATAAACATTTTGTTCTTTCTTTTTGCAGATAGGATGGATTTATGGTTCAGTTACAGAAGATATCCTTACAGGATTCAAGATGCATGCTCGTGGTTGGAGATCAATCTATTGCATGCCGAAGCGTCCTGCCTTTAAAGGATCTGCTCCTATTAATCTTTCTGATCGTCTAAATCAAGTGCTTCGGTGGGCTTTAGGTTCAGTTGAAATTCTTCTCAGTCGTCACTGCCCTATATGGTATGGCTATAGTGGAAGGCTAAAATGGCTCGAGAGATTTGCATATATCAATACCACGATTTATCCAATCACCGCTATTCCTCTTCTTGCCTATTGTACATTGCCAGCCGTGTGCCTTCTTACTGGAAAGTTCATTATTCCACAGGTGAAAATAGTTGCATTCACCGTCTCTGCTTTTTGTTAAGTATGAAACTATTGACATTATGGAACAAGAAGATCCTGGCCTGAGAGTAATATTTTTGTCGCTAACTGCGGAATGATAATGTAGTTTTCTTCTTTTCTAACTCGAATTGAACTGCGAGAACTTGTCTACAGGAAAAAAAAAAAAGACGATTCTTTTGTGTTTTCTCTTGAAAAGTAATATTCCGGGGAGTTCACATGCCTGATTTGTGTTTTGTTGTATTGCAGATTAGTAACATCGCCAGTATCTGGTTCATATCCCTCTTTCTATCAATCTTTGCAACTGGTATTTTGGAAATGAGATGGAGTGGTGTTGGGATTGATGAATGGTGGAGAAATGAGCAGTTCTGGGTTATTGGAGGTGTGTCAGCTCATCTATTTGCTGTCTTCCAAGGCCTGCTGAAAGTCCTTGCTGGAATAGATACCAATTTTACTGTCACTTCAAAAGCATCCGATGAAGATGGTGATTTTACCGAGCTATATATGTTCAAGTGGACAACTTTACTTATCCCACCAACTACTCTCCTCATAATCAATCTAGTTGGAGTGGTTGCTGGAGTCTCCTACGCCATAAACAGTGGTTATCAATCTTGGGGTCCCCTCTTTGGCAAGCTTTTCTTTGCTTTCTGGGTGATCATTCATCTTTACCCTTTCCTCAAGGGTCTGATGGGACGCCAGAACCGAACACCTACTATCATTGTTGTCTGGTCAGTTCTCCTTGCCTCTATTTTCTCCTTGCTATGGGTACGTGTGGATCCTTTTACAACAAGGGTGACTGGGCCGGACGTTGAGCAGTGCGGCATCAACTGCTAGAGGAACATGTAGATTGAATATAGAACAAAATCATAACCAGGGGGATAAGATTTTTTAAGATTTATCAAGATATCCTCAATCAGAAAATCTTGAAAGGTGTTTGCCTTCTGCTTGGTGTAGTGTTCTGTTCTGGTCTGAATAGTCTCACCAGAAAATAATTATAGGTTCATTTCTATGTTATTCTTTACATTTTTTGACAAGTTTATTAGTCTCCTGAGTTGATTCACCTCATAAGTTAGTGGCCCCAATCCCAAAGAGGTCGGCTGTTGGAGATGATACTGTTCATCTCTTCCCTGACGTTTATATGTTGTAAGAAATGAGAAATGTTGTCTGAAATGAGAATATTATTCTTTAGCTGCTACTTCCTGCCCTTTATGGATAGCTTGAACATGGTATTGGATTCCTTGTTTCCTATTGTTCTTAACATCTAACTATTTCAAACTTTTATGTCACAAATACCATTATTTTATCGTCCGAGAAGGGGGTTAGATTACCTCCCGAAGTAGCTCGGGGAGGCTATGGAGGGTGTTAATGGTCACGAGCACAGGATAGCGAAATTCCCGTTTCTCAATGAAATTGGTTCGTTATATTTGAGGAATGACTGGGTGATGCAGTAAGCGTAACAAGAAAAGTTTAGCAGATTGTTCATGGAATGAATCAACAAATTCAAATCTAATAAGAAGTTTGGATGAGTTAAACGAGATTTCTTAGGAAGATGAGCATAGTTTTGGATCTGATTATTAAATCAAGCTGAAATTTTACAAATATATTCTATATATGTGGTTTTTATCTATGAGTTGATCAATTAGCACTAGTTGGATCCGGGATCATATCCAAATAGACCTGAAAGTTGTTTTTTGGAATTTCTTTATTTTTCCTAGTAATTTTTCCATTACTGATTAAGTTTCAGAATTTTTAATTGATTTGATTTTAATTAGCTAGGTCTATTTAGCTCCTATTAAAAAAAAATCATATTAATTTCAGTACGGTGTTAAAATTAGAACTGTAATTTTAGGACTTCGAGACTTAATTTCTTTCTTATCACTACACGTAAGGAAGGCCAACACCACATTACACATATATAAATATAAGAATGTAGGATGATATAATTTTTAAATTATATTTTGAAATGGTAATGACTCTTGAAGCAATAGAATAGTGGGTTTGGAACTCCAGCATTGAGTTCCTGATTTTAAGTTCTGTTGGAGAAAGGTCATGGTTTCATTAGAAACTCAAAGTCGCTCATAATTGATGGCTTTACTTTTGTTTATAAATATTTCTTTAGAAAAACTAGCAACGGTCACACGCTAAAAGCTTTATAATGCAAGCATATAATATAGCTTGCAAGAGGTTTAGCTTTTAAAAGAGCAACGGTCAGATTGTGAAAAAGTTTCTCTCTGCTTTTACAGTGAAATTGTTTGCATTACTTCTGTTTGCTATGATGTTGCTTCCCTTTATTTATTGCAGAAAGTTAGTGGAAAATCCGGTGCGTGCATTACGCCATGAAGTGCGTATGAATCCCCTTGTTCTGGCATGGATGGCCTAACTTTTAACCGAACTCGAGAGATAGACTCGGTCTAATGGAAAGAGAAAAGGAAACTGAGAAAACTGCAAACTGATCAGTCTAATTGAAGATAAAAAGGCATACACTCTATTAAGTTTCTGCTGAAATCATTACTCGACATCCCTTTTAATTGTTCTGTTAAATGATACTTAGCATATGATGATGAATGGCACTCCACTGAAGCAGTAAAAGCGTAATCACTCTCTACTAAGCTAAAACAATGTTAATATGTGATAATATTCCAAGATATTTTCTGCTATGATGCCTTAGTTCTGCACTTCTATGGCCATATTCACTTCTTTGCCTCTTCTGCTGCCGCTGCTGGCTTTGCCTCTGCTGGCGGGGGTGGCGCGGCGGGGATTCCACCATCAATACAACTCCTACATCTGCTCTCTACCCAACCTTCTATGTCATGCTCTCCATTGCCGCCAAAGTGTCGCCCACCGCATAACCGTGCAAGAATCCCTGCAATAACAGCTGCTATAGTGATCACAGCTAAGACAACAACAAGGGTTTCGATCGAATGATTTGTATTGCCGCTTGGTTTCGCCACTGTTGGTGGCGGCTGGACTACTGGTGTCAACTGCTCGTTTAATCTTTCCTCTAAGGTCCCCATGAAAGGAAATATGAATACGAACAGTTGGTGTAATATATGAGAGAGAGAGAGAGAGAGAGAGCTGGTGTAATATGAAAGAGAGAGAGAGGGAGAGAGTCACAACCAAGATGAGAGCAAGCGGTAGGACTAGGTAAAGAATAGATGTGCGTCTAAAGCCAGAGCAAAAAGAAAGGTAGCTGACTGCGGTGAAAAAGAATGGGAACGTTAATATATATATATATATATATATAGGAATGGGAACGTTAAAAGGGAGGATAAACAGAATATATATATATAGCATAAGAGGGGTAAAGAGACGAGGGTTACAGTGGCATATAGGGAAACGTAGAAGAATATATAGCTGAAGTATCAAGAAAATGGGAAGACGAGGCAATAGACTAGTATCAGTGAGTGAGGTTGCCTAAATGGCAAGGAAAACAAGAAGACGAGAAGCTTGAGAGGCTGTGTGAGGATTAAAACCAACAAAAATGATAATATGATGCAAATAATGCGGCAATGGTAGTAACTGAAATAGTATTCCTGGATTGAAACATTTTGTACTTCTACTTTTGGTAGCTTGGTTCATCTTTATGGCGATTGTTTTTCTTTTATATAATGATGATTTCTTTAACTTCTTTGGCTTTACTATTCAAGCTGGTGTGATTTTTGAGGTGTACAACATGGATGAAAGGCCAAAAGGCCCTGCAGCATTACTTGAATCTTTGAATTGAAAACAACTTCAAGAAGCACTTCTTGCTCTGTGTCAGATTGTAAATTGAATTTTCTATCCCAAATCTATTGATTTCTCTTCCCAATTTGTCCTTTGTGATATCACATGTTGATGTTGGCCATCAAGACGAGCCCCTTTCTTTTTCTCACTTCTTGAAACCTTCCCGGTTTGTCCTTAGTTACTTGCTACTATAATGTCATGGAAGTGTGAGAAGTTTAGGTCAAATTCACTCCGTGCCCAGTTGGCTAATTTGTCAACTAGTAAAGTAGATGTTGATGGGTAGAATCCATTCACCTGAGATGGTCAAGTCCTTGTATAGTGACCCTTCAGGCTCGGGGACCCAGCCCTGACTTGCCTTCATACCCACCATGTGTAGCATGCAGAGAGTGACAAGAACAGAAATAGAGCTGATAGCATGCTCATTATTCATTTTCCCCAGAACCATTTATAGATCTGTCTTGAAAGGAAGTTTGAAAACTCGCTTGCATGTTCAATGATGCCCACAGGCTCGCCGTATTCAATAATTTCTGTCGTTTTTAAGGTGAGATGCAGTTCTCCTGTAAACAGGTCCAAGGACAGCCTGCTACTTCAATGCTTAAGAAGTGTCCTCTCCGTGTTGTTCATGGAGGATCCTAGGCTGTTAGTAGTTAGTACAACTGGGGAGTCCTTGAGTGCTCTGAATCCTTAAATTCTGTCATTCATCGTGTAGACTTTTTCTTACCATTTGATTTATGTTGGACTCAAAACCTAGTTTTTATATTATTATTATGGAAGAAATTCACTTGGTGAAATCCAGTGATAAAATTTTTAATAATTTTATTTTAATATTAAAGATTTTTTTAAAAAAAAATGTTATTAAAAAAAAAAAAAAACAGATGGAGACTTGATGACATGTCTTCTCTGGAAGGTTCTCCAACAAGTATATACTTCCAGATAAATGGTATCCCAGCAAACGGGACAGGTGAAATATAGGGGTGGGAGGTGGGGCTAATGCCCAGTCTAGAAAGAGAGGAATGTTAGAGGTAAAAAATATGACTTTTAGTGTGTGTTTGTTACCGTATTTAAAATATATATATATATATATAAAAGAATTAATTTAAAAAATATATATCTTGTTAAAATTATTGTGAAATAGAATTTTGCATGCAAAATAAATAAAAAATAAATCTTAATATATAAAAATAAGTTATTTTAAATTATACAAAATCAAAAATTAATATGCAATTATCCGTGTAATTCAATGTAAAAATAGAATTATTTGACTAATCAAATAGTTTTTTTCTATAATATGACAAAAAAAAAAAGCTACTACAATACTAAATGGTGTGTGATTAGCATATTGTGAGTTTTTTATTTAAAAATACATTAAAATAGTTTTTTAAATTTTTTTTATTTTTTACATTAGCCTAATTTTTTTAAAATAAAGCAAATTTTTGAAACATGTTCTAGAACAAAAATTACAATACTCTCAAACACTAATAATACTAAACAACATAAAAGCTATTATTATTATTTTAGATCAACCCATCATCTTAAAAAGTCCCGTGTTCCAGACTTTTTTTTATCAAATAAAAAAAACTAAAAATCCATAATAATCATTTGAAGGATTTTGACTTGTATACTAATTACAATGGAGAAAAGTAATTATTTTCTTAATAACGTTGGAAAGCCTATCATTTAACCCATTTCCCCTGCTTGGCTTATATGCTTACATTACTAAATGAATTTTAATTCCACATTGAATACTTTAGAAAAAAAAGTCATTGTAAATAAAACAAAAAAAATATAAAAAAAGGAAAGAAAAGAAAAGAAAAGGGAAAGATAGAAAGGAAAGAAGAGTACTTGGGCTTTCAGCCAGGTTCCAGATCTATTGAGCTTAAATAATATATTGGGCCTCAATGTACTTACCAGAGGCCCAAAACAATCACATCTCAATAGATAAGCCCAAACGTAGCTATGAGGAGGCCATAATCTGATGAATATTGCCCAAGACCATGTTTGGATCATCGTCAAGCTCACTGGTCTCGAACTATTGATCCATGCCAGCAGCAGCTTGTAGCTCGGGGACTTTAAAGGACCCAATTGGTAAGAGAATATTTGTAAACAATTCCATACTATAATTTATCGTAATTAAATTGAATTAAAACTTTATTTTGACTCTACTTCTTCTCTCCAAATCTATTTTTTTATGCTTTTTTTAATTAAAGTCATGCGAGAAAATTTAAATCTTTCTTATATATATATATATATATATATAAGGAAACAAAGGAAACTATTTTAATAAATCATCAATAATATAATTATAATCAGGTATTCGAATTTTCCATGGATTTTACAATTTTATTTTTCTTGAATTTAATATAATTAAATGATCTTTATTTTTATCACGAATAGAAGGGCTCGTTTGAAATGATGATTTTTACTGAAAAATCGATCTTCGTGAGGTGGAACGAACAATGGAGGATCCGATTTTGCAAAATGTTTTGAATTTTAGAGCAAATCTAGAATACCAAACAAATATCAGTATAAAAATAAAATTTCCAATTCCACATGTAGTTCAAGAACTCAATTAAGCAAGATTTAATTTGAGGTACCAAAATAATTAAAACGGAAAAGTTTAGCAACTACCTCAAACATTAACTTCTCCCTCACTAACCCTAGCTCTCCCCTTCTCTTATAAAACCCTTCTTCTCAACACTCCTTCCGCATCTGCCTCTCTCTCGAAACCCTAATTTCTATCGTTTAACAGAACCAGCAATCATGGCAGAGCGCCCCCCCGCAGAACGTGGTTCCTTCGGCCGTGGTTTCGGTGGCCGTGGTGGACGTGGAGACCGTGGTGGCCGAGGCCGCCGCCGCGGTGGACGCAAAGAGGAAGAAGAAAAATGGGTTCCCGTCACCAAACTAGGCCGCCTTGTGAAAGACGGAAAAATATCCTCCGTTGAACAAATCTACCTTCACTCCCTGCCCATCAAGGAGTATCAAATCATTGACACTCTCATTGGCCCTGGTTTGAAAGATGAGGTGATGAAAATCACCCCAGTTCAAAAACAAACCAGAGCCGGTCAGCGAACCCGGTTCAAGGCCTTTGTTGTAGTTGGCGATTGTAATGGACATGTTGGTTTGGGTGTGAAGTGTGCTAAAGAGGTGGCTACTGCCATTCGCGGGGCTATTATTTTGGCTAAACTGTCGATTATTCCTGTGAGAAGAGGGTACTGGGGAAACAAGATCGGAAAGCCACATACTGTGCCTTGTAAGGTTACAGGGAAGTGTGGAAGTGTAACTGTGAGAATGGTTCCTGCCCCTCGTGGAGCTGGGATCGTTGCTGCTAGGGTTCCAAAGAAGGTGCTTCAGTTTGCCGGGATTGATGATGTTTTCACATCATCCAGAGGATCTACCAAGACTCTTGGAAACTTCGTCAAGGTTTGTTTTTTATTTAGAACTCTGACGTGGGTTTTATTTTGTTGTTTCGAAATAGGGTTGGTCATGTTAGTTTCATTGGGTAAATTTGAAGTGATTTATTGCTGTGATTAAGAGATGTGTATATTGTCAATGTTAATTATGGATGTGTGATTGCTTGTTTTATATTGGTTTGATGTCTTAATCATGGTGGCAGAGAATTGTCTTAATGATGATTAAGTTGCTTAATCTACAGGATTTTCAATCATGTCAGTGTGAGTGAGTGAGTG